>NC_140957.1:47440231-47512731 GCF_014529385.1 Adiantum capillus-veneris | reverse complement strand
CCATCTGGACATGTGAGGGTTGCCATGTCTGGGTGGCTAGAAAGACGTGTTATTTCTGCATCTTTCTCTGCCAACTGTGTCATGTAAATATCCTTCTCTCTCTTTAACTGTAGGTCGGCGCCTTTCACTATCAAGATCATCTCGGGTGAAAGTGTCACAACTCTCCCTTAAATCATGAGTGGCAACAGTTGTCTCCTTTGACGATAAGTCTACTGGTCGCTGTTAACATTTTTGCAAAATATAGCGCATAATCTGCATTGTGTAGGGGATGGCCATAAACATCCAAATAAATCCTCTCAACGTTATCTTTGATACCATCATGGTTGCACTTTGAAACCTTCTAGCTTCCTTTCTTGATCTCTGAGTCCTCACATGGCCATATTGTCTTGATCATATCCTTTGTCACTTCTTTATTGATGTCTTTCCATTGCCTACTTTGAGAGTGGACGAGCAGTACGCGTCACTTGTTGTGCCGACATGCTGTGTACCAGAGACTTCATGCACTGAAATGCATTAACAGCCGCTTGTTGTTGATCGTTATGCAGTGATTGGGTGTCAATATCTTGTTCTTGATCGGCCATTTTCTCTTAGAGCTGCAGTCAACAGATAGACAAATATTCAGTATCATTGACAAATATATATTCTCACTCATTGGGACACTGCGCGGAATCCACTAAATCAAACCACAACAAATCCGACTAATTGAACCACAAGGCAAATTTGAAATACTGACAGTTAAATGACGAATTTGAAATGACTAAAGATAATTGACGATGATAAGGCTCCGTCAGCTCTGATGACGAATGGCAGGGACCACTGATTAGTCACCAGAGGACACTGCCACATACGTGAAAATTGTTCTCTCCCTCCCTCTCTCTCTCTCTCTCTCTCTCTCTCTCTCTCTCTCTCAATGACACATAGCTACAGGAACAAAGTCCACTGAGGACTCGAGGCTCGCGAGTTCACCTGCTTCAAAACGCTCAAAACAAGGTGAGATTTTACGATGGCTTTCCAAAAAGGAAATCAAGATATGAGGAAAATAAAAATACTATATATATATATATATTGAGAGAGAGAGAGAGAGTCACAATCGCTTGTTCTTGTGAAAAAAGCTCTTTACTCTTTAAAAGCTTTAAAAATAAAAAGATACACAAAATATAAGCAATGTAGTCCCATCCTAAGAAAAAAGAACAAGTATAAATTGTGTGTTCATGTTGAAAATAATATAAGATGAGCAAGGACAAAAAAATTAAACAAGACAAAGTCTTAAAAAGCCCTCTAAGGCTATGAAATGAAAGGGACCCATCTGACAAACTCCATCAACATTAAGATGAGTCTCCATCGTTGGCACTGAAAACATTGGAAGGATGCCTAACTCGATGCCTAACTCGACTCAACACTAAGGCTTCTTTTAGAAAGCCAAAAATAATGGTCATCCACATGGACGCCATCAGTTAAAGGACACCTAAGCTGACCCAATACTAGGGCCTTTCTTTAACAAGCCAAAAAGAAAAGAAAACCTTATAAAATCTCTCTTTTCTTTGAAGTTTGAAATGTTGGAATCTGTTAACCTTTACGACCTTTTAACCTTTCAAGTAATAAAGAAAGATTGACTTACTTTTCCATACTTCCATTTTTCTTTTTAAAGCCAATTCAAGGGTGTCTCAAATTTGATTTTGGAATACAAATGGCCATAAAAGTTTAGACCTTAAGAACTTGTTCGTATGTATGCCACTATTATCGATTTACTTCAAGACAATTTTAAAATTTGGCTAGGAACCCTGACTTTAATCAAAGAGTGATCTTGAATAGTCCCAAAATGGAAAGACATGTGTGTGTGTGTGTGTGTGTGTGAGAGAGAGAGAGAGAGAGAGAGAGAGAGAGGTCTCTCAAAGAGAGTGCCAAAACTTTTTTTTTTAATCGAAATAATTTTAAAGTAGATCTATACATATATAATGGAGTTTAAATTTTCCAAGTAAGGAGAGGCCTCCCATGTGTCATCCACTATAACTTGCACAATTGTCCATGTTTGGAACT
Organism: Adiantum capillus-veneris; assembly: GCF_014529385.1. Lineage (NCBI taxonomy): Eukaryota > Viridiplantae > Streptophyta > Polypodiopsida > Polypodiales > Pteridaceae > Adiantum > Adiantum capillus-veneris. The sequence continues at coordinate 47,510,694 of NC_140957.1, read as the reverse complement.
CCATGAAATAACTACATTTGAAGAACCTTGGTGCTTAAAGGTCTCAGACCAATCTCAACCTGCAACATCTATTTGTGTGTGTGTTCATGTCCATGTTGTGTGTATGTGGTGTGTTCATGTGTTTGTGTGTGTGCGTGTGTATGTCTGTCTGTGATTGTGTCTAGTGTGTGTGTGTGTGTGTGTGTGTGTGTGTGTGTGTGTGTGTGTGTGTGTGTGTGAGAGAGAGAGAGAGAGAGAGAGAGAGAGAGAGAGAGAAGCAATGCGATTGGCCACTGACTATGTGTGTGTATGATACTTGAATCTCAACCTACAATGCGATTGTGAGAGAGTCCAATCTAGCTGAGCAAGCCCGGTGTGTACACCCCAGGCTCTGAGAGTGTGTGTGTGTGTGTGTGTTTGACAGAGAGAGAGAGAGAGAGAGAGAAAGAGAGAGAGAGATCACAACTGTCCATAGCCTTTGTGTATGTGCAAAGGGGGGAGAGAGAGAGAGAGAGAACGTGAGATCACAATTGTCTACAGCCCCTCTGTGTATGTCTGTGGGCGTGTGTGCGTGCGCGTGCGAGTGTGTGTGTGTGTGTGTGTGTGTGTGTGTGTGTGTGTGTGTGTGTGTGTGTGTGTGAGAGAGAGAGAGAGAGAGAGAGAGAGAGAGAGAGTAGTTGGTCCCATAGCCAATCACAAATAGGGATTTCATTAACGTAATCACGATCGGGTGATTATGTAAATAACTGTAGTATCTACACAAAAAAATCACGTGATCACGTTAATTGTTAACGTGACTTTGATTTTGACCTACAAAAACCTAAAGAGCCGGCTAGCCCTCCGGGCTTTTTCATTTTCCCTGTGGGGCCCTGCGGGCTTTTTCATTTTCTTGGCGGGCCCGCCGGCTACATGCAGTAGCCCGACGGGCCTGCTGGGAAAATGAAAAATCGCGGCGGGAGTAATTTTATATAATAAATAGTGTGCTAACCCCGATCTTTTAGCTAGGCAAATCCTTGGAGAGTGTATCCGAGTGCCAGGTATTGTCATCTCCGTGTGTGTGTGTGTGTGTGTGTGTGTGTGTGTGTGTGTGTGTGTGAATTGAGTGATTATATTGAAGATTAATTTGCATTAGTTCATGCATTGGTTTATACAGAGAGTGCATTATGTATTACGATAAATTATTAGTGCATGAAATGATAAATTATATATTTTATTCCTTTCGTTGTTTTTTTGTAAATGAAATTAGACGTTTTATTATTTGCAAATCAAAGTGGACATATAAATAATCATTATAATAATAATTGCATAGAGAGATTCATAGTATTGTTATAGTTATTATGCCATGCATAGACTACATTGCAATGTGTATGGTTGCTCACAATATAGGTGATCGATTTGTGGATTGACTAGCGTGCATTGAAAATCTCATATTGTGCAACATGGTTACTTTCATATTGAATGGTTTTTAAATTATAATATATATTGAAAGTAAGGAAAATGTTTCAAAAAATGAACATCTTGTTCTTTTCTCTTCAGTTTTAATTTAAAAGCAAGGGAGCAAAATGTAGACACAAGTGGTACGAAGAAGCCAAAGAATAAAAAAGCTCCTGGCAAAGAGTGGAATTATGCTCACACCATATGCGGCCGATATATAGAGTGGCAATTAAAATTTTGTCACACAACAAAATCAGGAGGTGCACCACGTATTAGAAATGAATTTGATAATAGATGTGGAGGTTGAATTACAAGGAGAACCACAACACAATCAGACTTAGAACCAAATAACAACTCAACTGATTCAATATAGCTTGAGAGTAGAATGAGTAAATGTCAAAAACCATTGTAAAAGACCTTGTATTCAAATGTGTTTTGAGTAATTACAATGCTTCATATTAGCTATAGTACATAGTTTGTCGATCTCAATTGTGCTGCCTGAAGCAGCATCTTGCTCATCAAACAAATTTCTAATTGTGCTAGGGGTATCTGGGTGTGCTTACTTGAATTTATATTCGTTTTCCATGCAAGAAATAATATATATTCCTTGTGGAATATCTTGTGTACAGATTGCGCATCCACTACTGTTTTGCATCAAATAAATAAGAGAAACTAAATGATAATAATGACTACATGTCAATGTATAGTACCCACTCCATCCATCAAAATTCTTGTAGCAAACTGGACATTGGGATATGAGGATGCGTCTGAAGTAGACGAGGGGACTAATTCTTGTAGCAAACTGGACATTTGGAATATGAGGATGCAAGACAAGGTGGTTGATGTGTGTCCCTTGTACAGGTGTTGGATTCACTCGCTGTGTCAGGTTTTGAACGTCCTGTCTTAAGCGATGAATTCTTTTCTCCATCTGGACTTGTGAGGGTTGCCATGTCTAGGTAGCTAGAAAGACGTGTTATTTCTGCATCTTTCTCTGCCAACTGTGTCGTGTAAATATCGTTCTCTCTCTTTTCCTTAGGTCAACGCCTTCCACTATCAAGATCATATCGGGTGAAAGTGTCATAACTCTCCCTTAAATCATGAGTGGCAACAGTTGTCTCCTTTGACGAAAAGTCTACTCGTCGCTGTTGCATAAAGTGAATATATAACATTTTTGCATAATATAGCGCACAATCTGGATTGTGTAGGGGATGGCCATAAACATCCAAATAAATCCGCTCAGCGTTATCTTTGATACCATCATGGTTGCACTTTGAAACCTTCTAGCTTCCTTTCTTGATATCTGCGTCCTCACATGGCCATATTGTCTTGATCATATCCTTTGTCACTTCTTTATTGATCTCTTTCCATTTCATATGGTTTGGATTTGCCTACTTTGAGAGTGGGCGAGCAGTACGCGTCGCTTGTTGTGCCGACATATTGTGTACCAGAGACTTCATGCAATGAAATGCATTAACAGCCACTTGTTTTTTATCATTAGCCAGTGATTGGGTGCCAATATCTTGTTCTTGATCGACCATTTTCTCTTAGAGCTGCAGTCAACAGATAGACAAATATTCAATATCATTGGCAAATATAAATGCTCTCTCATTGGGACACCGCGCGGAATCCACTAAATCAAACCACAACAAATCCGACTAATTGAACCACAAGGCAAATTTGAAATACTGACAGTTAAATGAGGAATTTGAAATGACTAAAGATAATTGACGATTATAAGGCTCCGTCAGCTCTGATGACGAGGGGCACGGACCACTGATTAGTCACCAGAGGACACTGCCACATACGTGAAAATTGTTCTCTCCCTCCCTCTCTCTCTCTCTCTCTCTCTCTCTCTCTCTCTCTCTCAATGACACAGAGTTGTAGGAACAAAGTCCACTAAGGACTCGAGGCTCGCTAGTTCACCTGCATCAAAACGCTCAAAACAAGATGAGATTTCATGATGGCTTTCCAAAAAGGAAATCAAGATATGAGGGAAATAAAAATACTATATATATATATATATATATATATATATATATATATTGAGAGAGAGAGAGAGAGAGTGTCACAATCGTTTGTTCTTGTTAAAAAAGCTCTTTACTCTTTAAAAGCTTTAAACATAAAAAGATACACAAAATATAAGCAATGTAGTCCCATCCTAAGAAAAAAGAACAAGTATAAATTGTGTGTTTATGTTGAAAATAATATAAGATGAGCAAGGACAAAAAAATTAAACAAGACAAAGTCTTAAAAAGCCTTGTAAGGCTATGAAATAAAAAGCGACCCATTTGACAAACTCCATCATTATTTAAGATGAGTCTTCATGGTTGGCACTGAAAACATTGGAAGGATGCCTAACTCGACTCAACACTAAGGCTTCTTTTAGAAAGCCAAAAATAATGGTCATCCACGTGGACGCCATCAGTTAAAGGACACCTAAGCTGACCCAATACTAGGGCCTTTCTTTAGCAGGCCAAAAAGAAAAGAAAACCTTATAAAATCTCTCTTATCTTTGAAGTTTGAAATGTTGGAATCTGTGAACCTTTTCGACCTTTTAACCTTTCAAGTAATAAAGAAATATTGACTTTGGATCTTTATTACTTTAACCTTTCCTGTAATAAAGAAAGATTGACTTACTTTTCCATACTTCCATTTTTCTTTTTAAAGCCAATTCAAGGGTGGCTCAAATTTGTTTTTGGAAAACCAATGGCCATAAAAGTTTAGACCTTAAGAACTTGTGCCACTATTATCGATTTACGTCAAGACGATTTTAAAATTTGGCTAGGAACCCTGACTTTAATCGAAGAGTGGTCTTGAATAGTCCCAAAATGGAATGACATGTGTGTGTGTGTGTGTGTGTGTGAGTATGAGAGAGAGAGAGAGAGAGAGAGAGAGAGAGAGAGGTCTCTCAAAAAAAGTGCCAAAACTTTTTTTTTTATCGAAATAATTTTAAAGTAGATCTATACATATATAATGGAGTTTAAATTTTCCAAACAAGGAGAGGCCTCCCATGTGTCATCCACTATAACTTGCACAATTGTCCATGTTTGGAACTCCATGAAATAACTACATTTCAAGAACCTTGGTGCTTGAAGGTCTTAGACCAATCTCAACCTGCAACATCTATTTGTGTGTGTGTTCATGTCCATGTTGTGTGTATGTGGTGTGTTCATGTGTTTGTGTGTATGTGTGTATGTGTGTCTGTGTTTGTGCCTAATCTGTGTGTGTGTGTGTGTGTGTGTGTGAGAGAGAGAGAGAGAGAAGCAATGCGATTGGCCACTGACTATGCGTGAGTATGAGACTTGAATCTCAACCTACAATGCGATTGTGAGAGAGTCCAATTTAGCTGAGCAAGCCCGTGTGCACACCCAAGGCTCTGAGTGTGTGTGTGTGTGTGTGTGTGTGTGTGAGAGAGAGAGAGAGAGAGAGAGAGAGAGATCACAACTGTCCATAGCCTTTCTGTATGTGCAAAGGAGGGAGACAGAGAGAGAGAGAGAGAGAGAGAAAACGTGAGATCACAATTGTCTGCAGCCCCTCTGTGTATGTCTGTGTGTGTGTGTGTGTGCGCGTGCGCGTGCGCGTGAGAGAGAGAGAGAGAGAGAGAGAGAGAGAGAGAGAGAGAGAGAGAGAGAGAGAGAGAGAGAGATTATCTTACTAAGTGGCGAGAGAGAATGAGAGGGTATGTGGGGATTTAGTGGAGAGAGAGAGAGAGAGAGAGTAGCTGGTCCCATAGCCAATCACAAACAGCGATTTCATTAACGTAATCACGATCGGGTGATTACGTAAATAACTGTAGTATCTACACACAAAAAATCAGGTGATCACGTTAATTGTTAACGTGACTTTGATTTTGACGTACAAAAACCTAAACAGGCGGCTAGCCCTGCGGGCTTTTTCATTTTCCTTGTGGGGCCCGCCGGCTATATGCAGTAGTCTGACGGGCCACCTGGGAAAATGAAAAATCACGGCGGGAGTAATTATATATAATAAATAGTGTGCTAACCCCGGTCTTTTAGCTAGGAAAATCCTTGGAGAATGTATTCGAGTGCCAGGTATTGTCATCTCCCTGTGAATTGACCGAAGGTTAGACAGTCATAGGTCCTTTTTTTGGGCCGAACGTGATTCTTATTCGGTAACCACTTCTAAAAAAATTTAATTCGTTTACCGACATAAAGCTATGAAACCAAAACAACTAAAAACTTAGAGAATCATGCTCATTGCGAAGAAACCATTGGTCCAAATGAGGGCTGTAATTGGTTTAGAAGATGAGCATATGTAAATGACGAGTCGATAGTCAAGGGTCGGATGTCCTCTACTAGTATACCGGGCATATAAAGATCCTTGAAGTCTTGAATTTGAGTTGAGTTACAATATAAGAGCTATAATCCTTGATTGGGTTAAAATAGCTTTTATATATTGAATTGGTTGCATGGGTGGGCTACAATCCCTCACTCGGTATAAGTAGTCCCCAATTGAGTTGTTATATTGAAGATTAATTTGCATTAGTTCATGCATTGGTTTATACAGAGAGTGCATTATGTATTACAATAAATTATTAGTGCATGAAATGAACATTTATATATTTTATTGCTTTCGTTGTTTTTTTGTAGCAAATGAAATTAGACGTTTTATTGTTTGCAAATCAAAGTGGACATATAAATAATCATTATAATAATAATTGCATAGAGAGATTCATAGCATTGTTATAGTTATTATGCCATGCATATACTACATTGCAATGTGTATGGTTGCTCACAATATAGGTGATCGATATGTGGATTGACTAGCGTGCATTGAAAATCTCATATTGTGCAACATGGTTACTTTCATATTGAATGGTTTTTAAATTATAATATATATTGAAAGTAAAGAAAATGTTTCAAAAACTGAACATCTTGTTCTTTTCTCTTCAGTTTTAATTTAAAAGCAATGGAGCAAAATGTGAGCACAAGTGGTACGAAGAAGCCAAAGAATAAAAAATCTCCTGGGAAAGAGTGCAATTATGCTCACAACATATGCGGCCGATATATAGAGTGGCAATTTAAATTTTGTCACACAACAAAATCAGGCGGTGCACCACGTATTAGAAATGAATTTGATAATAGATGTGGAGGTTGAATTACAAGGAGAACCACAACACTCACACTTAGAACCAGATAACGACTCAACTGATTCAATATAGCTTGAGAGTAGAATGAGTAAATGTCAAAAACCATTGTAAAAGACCTTGTATTCAAATGTGTTTTGAGTAATTACAATGCTTCATATTCGCGATAGTACATAGTTTGTCGCGATATTACATAGTTTGTCGATCTCAATTGTGTTGCCCTGAAGCAACATCTTGCTCATCAAACAGATTTCTAATTGTGCTAAGGGTATCTGGGCGTGCTTTCTTGAATTTATATTCGTTTTCCATGCAAGAAATAATATATATTCCTTGTGGAATATCTTGTATACAGATTGCACATCGACTACTGTTTTGCATCAAATGAATAAGAAAAACTAAATGATAATAATGACCACATGTCAATGTATAGTACCCACTCCATCCATCAAAATTCTTGTAAAAAACTGGACATTGGGAAGATGAGGATGCATCTGAAGTAGACGAGGGGACCAAATCCGGATGCAAGACAAGGTGGTTGATGTGTGTCCCTTATACAGGTGTTGGATTCACTCGCTGTGTCAGGTTTTGAACGTCCTGTCTTAAGCAGTGAATGATTTTCTCTATCCGGACTTGTGAGGGTTGCCATGTCTGGGTGGCTAGAAAGACGTGTTCTTTTTGCATCTTTCTCTGCCAACTGTGTGGTGTAAATATCCTTCTCTCTCTTTAATTGTAGGTCGGCACCTTCCACTGTCAAGATCATATCGGGTGAAAGTGTCACAACCCTCCCTTAAATCATGAGTGGTAACAGTTGTCTCCTTTGACGAGAAGTCTACTAGTCACTGTTTACATTTTTGTAAAATATAGCGCACAATCTGCATTGTGTAGGGGATGGCCATAAACATCCAAATAAATCCTCTCAAAGTTATCTTTGATACCATCATGGTTGCACTTTGAAACCTTCCAGCTTCCTTTCTTGATCTCTGCGTCCTCACATGGCCATATTGTCTTGATCATATCCTTTGTCACTTCTTTATTGATGTCTTTCCATTGCATATGGTTTGGATTTGCCTTCTTTGAGAGTGGGCGAGCAGTACGCGTCGCTTGTTGTGCCGACATGCCGTGTACCAGAGACTTCATGCACTGAAATGCGTTAACAGCCTGTTGTTGTTGATCGTTAGGCAGTGATTGGGTGCCAATATCTTGTTCTTGATCGGCCACTTTCTCTTAGAGCTGCAGTCAACAGATAGACAAATGTTCAATATCATTGGCAATATATATTCGCACTCATTGGGACACTGCGCGGAATCCACTAAATCAAACCACAACAAATGCGACTAATTGAACCACAAGGCAAATTTGAAATACTGACAGTTAAATGACGAATTTGAAATGACTAAAGATAATTGACTCAATTAGGTGAACCACTTCAAACCAGATAATACACTTCAAGAAAAAAGCAATACACTGGACAAGACATATGTATATCATAGAAATGTTTAAATCGGATAAAATGATGGTGCAAGTTTAACAAGTGGACGTTGTTCAGGGTAAGAATCTGTCTTAAAATGTTCTTTGAAAAATATCAACACTTGAGAGGCATTCCTTCTTTCGTCCCGCTCTTTTAACTTTATCCAATAATCTACTTTAATTCGAATAGCCCTCATAACATCTTCGTGCGGGTGGTGAAAAATTCCTTCTGCAAAAGTAAATTTTCTGGTTGCACTCCAAAAATCTTTCAGCATGTCAAATAGGTAACCCAATGCATAAATGTTGCTCACTTTTGTGTATGCATCTGTGCACCGTGGATCGTATATTTCGGGAGCAATCCACAGTCGCTTAGCCATCTCGGCATTCCCTGCTCTTTGTGCATTCAGAACTGCTTCATCCGACTGTGCGCTTGGAGATGTCAAATTTTGCCTCACTCCCTCCCTTGTAACATTTTTCCACATATGTAATGTGGTCTGGAAAAAATGAGATGCCTTTTGATGGTGTACAATGTGCACACACCGAAGGATCCTGCTCCAATCCTCATACCTTCTACCAAGGCTTCGTGAGGGATGCCGACAAGATGAGTGCACTTTGCATCCAAAGCAGTGTGCATGATTGTGCCGGTGCCGTTGACATCGGATCGACCTCCCAAAGCTGCTTGCGCATCTTGGACCATCTTCAATCTCTTGGGTAAGGTTGTTTGGTCCTGGGCTTTCACACGCTTCATCTTTACCTTCTGTTCTTCCCATAATTTATCCCAGAGCTCTAATTTTGACATGTCGCAAGTAGGTGGGATATCTTCCTTTAAGTCTCTGCAACATACTTTCATATTGCCCAACACTGTCCTGACCTTGTGGTGGGGTCAAATTCTCGTATCCCAAATGGACGCAACAAGTTGTATTGGCCTTCAAGTCGCAACCTGCACTCTGTATTCTCCCATATAGTGCTAGTGATGTCTTTAATGTAGACATCGCTTTCACTAATCTGCTCTATGTGATCAACTGCACATGATGAGATGCCAAAAGACATTCTTTACGAATGGCACGCATAATACATTTCTTTTGATCTGGAATCATATTTGCACTGGACGATACAAAAACAACATATTAAATACAAATTCATGGTTGCAAATGACACTAACACTCTCACACTATCTCAAGTAAACTCTTAACCACCACTTGAAGACTTTAACAAATGTGCAATGAAATATTGATAAAAATTGAATATAATCTTCACTTAAAATTGCAATTTGTTACACGTGTAAAAAGCAGTTTAAACAAATGGTTTATAAGAACTTAATTCAGATCAAACAATACATATTAACGATCTGGCACATTTCAGCATATATTGAATTTTTAACTTATATTTTTCTCCGTGCGCACATACTAATTCAAACAAAGCGCACACCGACTTAAAAACTTCAAAAACTTTAAAACATTGGAAGCATATAAATTGGAATAGCAAATTGTGTTCACATACGTTTTTACATATAATTTATGTAAATATAGCAATCAAAAAGTGATGATAATTGATGCTCTTTAAAAAGATACAAAAGAATATTTAACATGCAAATTGTGTGCATTTAGATTTTTTACAGAGAATTTATGTAAATGAAGCATTAAAAATAGTGATAATGCTTGAGAGTTCTTTAAAAAGATTAAAAAAGAATATTAAACATGCAATTTGTGTGCAGATACTTTTTTACATGTAATTTATATAAATGCAACATTTAAAATAGCGATGATTGATGAATAAAGTATTCTATATAAATGGAACATTTAAAATACCAATGATTAATGAATAAAGTATTCTTTTGAATATGATTAGCTAGTATATAATTTCAAATGGACAATTTAAAACAACAAAATCAAACAATTCATATATTTTGTATATGAAATACTCTTCACAGCCGCGTTACCGACCAAGTATTTCATATACTTAATACTTAAAAAATTAACTGTACATGCACATACAAATTATAGAACGTTCGTATGACCGGGTTAACAACCTGAACGCCACATTTATGCAAAAACATATGCTTCTAACAACGACACTCTATTAGCCGCGTTACCGATCGATTGCCGCCTGAATCTAAGGAAAAACAATGGTCTACATATGAACATCATATAGACGCGTTACCGACCAATGCCCATATGTTTTTTGGGAAAGGGGAAGGGAAGTTGACTTACCATAATGATACTAGATTCGCCGCGTTACCGATGTAATACCCAGACAATAAGCCAATACTTACCACAAGGACACCATCTTCCCCGCGTCATCGAGGTGATGCGCCCATGATAAGCATTGTTCCGTAAAACAGCTTACACACACACTCCCATTGTGTGGTAAGGTACCTTATTATTGTCGCGCCGCACTACGACAAAAGACACGCTACCACACAACGCATACACACACAACACATACCCGGATCGTGTGGTCAGGTACTCTATTGCTGCTGCACACTACAACCCAAAGCACGTTCCCACACGACCCCCTCTCCTCTCTTGTCTCTCCTATCGACGTACCTGCAAAGGTGGTCGCAAGCTCTCTCTCTCTCTCTCTCTCTCTCTCTCTCTCTCTCTCTCTCTCTCTCTCTCTCTCTCTCTCTCTCTCTCAAAAGATGAAAGCAAGACGATAATACACCCAGCCGGGCTTTTCAGTATCCTCGACGGGTCCGCAGGGAAAATGATAAACCCCGGTGGGCCCATCGGGGATACTGAAAAGCCCAGCGGGAATTTTGTGGGTTTGCAGGTCACCATTAAACGTGTTCTGTGTGATCATGTTTACTATGATCATGTAAATGTGTCAATAAGACCTTGTGATCACAAAAAATTGACGTAATTATGTAAATATTAAATCCCTAATCACGAACAAAGGTGAGTAAGCCCAAGTTGACGAATCCAGAACAGGGAGAAAATCTAACACAGGTGGTGAGCAATTGCAAGTTGACAACGACGGAAGGCGGAGTAAAGTGGTGAATTTGTTTGTAGGTTTTTGGGCTAAATTTCTGTGAATTTCGTAGGTATTCTCAGCTTCAAATTGGAATTTAAAGGTAAATTTCAAAATTTGTGGGTGGGATTACACTAGACCTAGGTTTCTCCCTATTAACCTCATAGGCATTCTCACCTTCAAATTAGAATTTAGAGGTAAATCTCAAAATTTATAGGTGGGATTACACACCAAACCTAGGGTTTTTCGAGCACTTGGATACATAGTGCTTTTCTATAAACTTCATGGGTTTTCTCACCTTCAAATCTATAATTTAAAATTTGTAGGTGGGATTACACTAAACCTAACCTTTTTCCTAGCACCATCACTCGGATATATAGTGCTCTTTTTTTAAAACTTGGAATACCTACATAATGAGAAAGTATATTTGAAGGTCTTCACGTGATTTTCCTAAAAGTTTCCTCTAAAATTTGGAGATTTGCCTTTAAAATTTGAAGGTTTATACGAAATTTGGAGGTTGCCATCAAGGGCTATTGGAGAATTACACAAAAATTTAAAATTGAAAAACCTACATATGATAAACTTTTAGAGACAAATTTACTATAACTGAAGGTTTTTATATTTGAATTTTTTAGTTTGTGTATATGATGATGATTGTACATCTCCCTTCTGATCTGTAGTTCATCGTACCAATTTCTATGAACTTTGTAGGTTTTCTCAGCTTTAAATCTAGAATTTAGAGGTAAACCTCAAAATTTGTAGGTGGGATTACACTTGACCTAGGTTTTTTTCGAGCACTTGGTTTCCATCAAGGGCCAATCCTACAAAAATTATTTTGTATCAGAAATTTTAGAAGAAAATTTACTATATTGAAGGTTTTCAAGTTTGATTTTCTCCATTTTAATGTATGATGGTGATTGAATGCTTCCTCTCTGATTTGTAATCCATCCCTACTAATTGGTCCCAACATCAACAAAACTCGCAACTCCTCAAGGTCTCTACCTTGTGGATCCATCTAGAGTGTATTTTGTCGATGTCAATATTCGGGCTTTCACTAAGGAACTTGAGAAGTCATCACTCATAGTTTCACTTCCTAGAAACTTAGGTCCAAGTCACCTGCTTCGTGTGCCAACACAAGTAGCTTTTTTTTTTCTTACTAAAATGGACTAAATGATGTCAACATTGGCTTTCACCTTGAAGGTATGTTAGTATTATCCAATGCCAACATTTAAGAAGTTGACATGAATGAAAGAATTCATGCTGAGATTCCTATAAGGGTCTTGAAGAAGCCCACAAAACAAAACAGATTATTGTTGAAAATCCTTTACTCAACATGTACACTAAGTGTGATCATATACTGAAAAACGCACAAACAAGCAGTTTAGGGTGCCACATATGTCTGGAAGGAGAAGGGTGAGGGTAAGGAAGCTCTGAGTAGTTTTCACATGAGGCAAGGTGAGGGCTCGTGTCTGGATACAATTTTGTATCCTTATGTCTCAAAGGGATGTGGCATCATGCAAGTATTTGGCATAAGCAAACTAAAATGGCTATTGAGGGGCTCTTTAAAAAACCCATCTTGTTTCAAAATATTTTGGCCAACATGTACACCATATTCAAATGTAGCCTCTTGGAATGCACTTATGTGGCCCTTGGCACCCCTATACTTAGGGGTTCTTACTCTTTAGGGTCACTTTCAAGGAGGCAAATTTACTATACTTACATTAAACCTAGATTTTCTTTGAGCACTCAGGTACACAATGCTTTTTTCAAAAATTTAAAAAACCTACCTATGAGAAAATTGGAGGCAAATTTATTGTATTTGATGTTTTTTGCACTAAATTTGTCTAAACTTTGTAGAAGTTCTTACCTTCAAATCTAGAATTCAGAGGTAGATCTCAAAATTTGTAGGTCAGATTACAGTAAACAGAGGTTTCTTTTTAGCATTCAGATACAAAATACTTTCTCCCAAAAACTTGAAAAACCTATGTATGAGAAATTTCAAAGGAAAATTTATCATATTTGTAGGTTTTATTTTGCAGGTGGGATCACACTAAACCTAGGTTTTTTTTTAACACTCAAATACACAATATTTTTTCAAAAAACTTAGAGAATCTACATATGATTACAATAAGCGTACACTCAAATACATTTCTAGGTGTGATTGCACTAAACCTAGCCCTTTTTCCAGCATTGAAATACACAAAATCAATGCTACAAGAGATGAAAGCCTTGAGACTTTTAGTAGGGAGGGGAAGGTGTCAAAGTGCCTTACACATTATTTGTTGAAGGTGCCATTGATCCAACATCTAACAATGATGGTGACGAGGCATATTATCCCTCATCTAGACCTTGAATAATGGCTAAGGCTGAAAGCAAATGATGGTGGTACAAAACAGGGCCAATTTCTTTCCACATGTTTGGTCCTTTGGAGGGAAAGTTTTAGGCCCAAAAGTTTTGGAATTTGTATTTTTTAGCTATAATTGTATCTCAAATATACAAGTCGTGCAGTTTCACAATGGGCCAACCCGTGTGAGAGTAGTGGTGTAATTAGTAAATTTAGTGGTCCGAACTTCGTCCATTTGAATTGAGCGCTTTCTACCAGCGCTTGGGCTCTCTCTCTCCCCCATCAGACTCATAGCAGAGCTGCTCTCTCTCTCTCAGCATTGTAGCAGAGCTGCTATCATGTGAGTTCTCCCACCATGAGGACCCCAAAGGCCAAGGGAGCTGCTGCCAGCAAAGCGTCACCTTCAACATGCAAACAGAAAGGGAAGGCCAAGGAGGGAATGCCCACCCATGGGAGAAGCAACAACAAAGGTTCTTCCACCCCCGCCTCTCAACAAACAGAGCTGGAGAATAAAAGCAGTCCCAACACAAGGGCTAGTGCAAAACAGTTCAAGGCTTCTGAAATCGACTCCGAACGGACCTCACACTGTGTCGATGAGGATGAATCAAAATCTACAAACAAGTCAAGACGTGGTAAGCTATTCATTGGAATCATGTTTCTGTTAATTAGATGGTGTAAAATTTGATACCTTGGAGCATCGCATTTGTAATCCATATGCATATGAGAGAAAAATTAGAAAATTGACTTGGACCATGCTAATTATCCAGCTTGCTGTATAGTATTAAGTGTATTTGTCTAGGATATTCTAGAAAAGTGGTTGTGGAGCTTCAATGTTTGTGGATAGAAAGGTTTAGCTGAGACAATGTACATGATTCTATAGTTTCCCTGCTTTATGTTAGAGCTTTGTATATCATATGCTAAGGATTACAACTGAAGTTATTGCAAACTATTGTTGAAGTTTCGTGGAAATAGAGTATGATTCTATAGTTTCCCTGCTTTATGTTAGAGCTTTGTATATCATATGCTAAGGATTACAACTGAAGTTATTGCAAACTATTGTTGAAGTTTCGTGGAAATAGAGTATGGATAAATCATATTGTAAACACATTAGTTATTAGTTATTAAATGTACAGTAACAAATGTGGTACTTTGGATTTGTTTCACAATAATTTCTGATTTGTTTGACATTTCAAGTAAGAATAAAATGGAGGAGTATCCTCAACAAACCAAGTTCTGTTATACAACAGAGGACTTGCATGAGGAGTATGGCCTTAGTCTAGAAGGCAAACTCCCTAAGGACCTGACTGATGAGGATTTGCCAACCGAGTAGTGTTTATCTATTTTCAAGTACAAGTTCCAAAAGAACAACAAAATTTATTTAAATCATTTGCAGCCACATCTGGTGGATGACTGCAGATTTCTATTCTCCAAAGTTTATCATGGAACCCCTTCATGCGGTGAACTGACCATGAAATTTGCTAAGGGTTATGCATTTGAGAAATGTGATGCAGCGAGAAAAGACCCAACAGGGCATAGAATAGCATGGGCCCGGTTTGGGGAAGGAGTGTTGTAGATGATATCATTTAGGACTGGCAGTCTTGACCGTAAAGTTGAGACATGGTGTCATAATAATCAATATCTAATTCTCCTAAATGATTTTCTCATGTTAAACTGATCATTTAATATGGGGAAGTGCCAGGGGAGAAAAAGCTAGAATATTGGTTAAGCTAGCAGACCGGCCACAATAGGGATCCAAAGGAGGGAAAATAGGGATCCAAAGGGGGGGCCATCTGCAAAAGATCCATGTGCAACAATGGGCTAAAAAGACACTAAGGTTCAGCCCATTAAGACTTCCAAAATGCTAAGGTTCCAAATTTCAAAGGTTGTGTCCAAAGGTCAACCATAGGGGAATTGGATGCTTTGTGTGTGTCCAAAAAAGTCTTTACCAATCCCTACTTAGGAGGGGGCGAGCCTTGCTTGTAGGGGATGAGAGAGAAATCCACACGCACACACACACAAGATCCCTTTACACAAAGGGAATGAGGGACACATGTCAGCTCCCTAGCCCAGATGCCCACAAGGTGTACCCAATTCCTATTGGATGGCCTTGGAGGTGGACCAATGAGAATTAGGCTAGAGTAACTCTAGTTTAATTAAATTAAAAGAACCAATGAGAATTAAGTCCTCTAGAAGACTATTGGCCAGTCTCCCAAGGGGTCCAATGAGCATTCAGTAGCCCAATGGCTTGCCTGATTCCTATTGGCCAGGAGGCAAAGGGGTCCAATGAGAGTTTAGTTGAATTATTAAATTACCTAAAGCTCCCACAAAAGGGGAAAGGGGGACACATGTCAGAAGGCTATTACTTATAGTGTTTAATTACCATTGGCTAGGCCTGGGGAGGTCCAATGAGAGGAGAGCATGAGAAAATAGCAAGAGGGGTCGACCAAGAGAGAGAGGGGGCTGATTTTTGCAAGGCATTATCACATACACACTCACACAATCTCATGTGTGAAGTAAAGAAGACTCTCTCTCCTTCTAAAGCTTTAATGGAAAGCTTATCACCTACTCCAAGCTTGTGAGAAGGGATGCCTACACCAAAAACTCTTGGCTTTGTGATGCAAATCCAACCAAGAGCCAAGCTTCAATGCATGCTCATCTCATCTACCATGCTAATTACTAAGCTAAGCTATGCTAATATGAGTGATTATGTGAGGAGATGTACATCTTTCTCGTAAGAATACTCCTACTTCCTCTCAATCTACTCTCATACCCTGCTAGCTCTCACCATCTTCGAAGGTGTGTGAGGTCTTAGGTCTGAGACCGGGGATAATTGATGTTGTGTTTGCTAAGTGTTTTTCTTAGTGCATGAATCTTTCATCTTCATTGCACTAGCTAGTCTTGAAGGAACACAAAGAATTGTATTGTACAATGTCTCTCTTGATGGGAGAAACCATAATACAAAGCCTTTTGGAGGGGGGACCGGCTCCATGAAAATCCGGTCCTCAACTATTGTCAATAGCTTAATTTCTCTCTCTTTTGAAAGTATTGTTCATGCTATCTAACTAGGTTTTATGATTTTTGTTGCTCTCTCCATCCAAGCACTCTTGTAATTCTCATTAGGAATCTATTCTAATGAAATTCCCACTATGTTCATGCTAATTTCCGCTACACACAAGTTTTTAGGCCATTAAATGTTACACATGGAGGAAGCAAAATGCTTCCTCCCCTGGAACTGTCCTGCAGTCAGTTAAGAAGGCCCGCATGACTCAAAGTGGCAACAACATCTGCACAAAACCAGAGCAAGGTGTCAGAGGGGCAGTGTGGATGACTACCTACCTAACTTAGAGGCATTGCTCCAAAGACTCCAAAAGCAGGTGTCACATCTAGGGTCATCAAAACTAACAAACATGAAGGCCTCTATTCAAGCAAACAAGGACCAGTTTTACTGGTATATGAGAGTAAAGAGGGCGTGGAAAAAAGTTTGATGAAGGATATTGATACCCTGGAGGCGTGCATCGGTGTGCTGCGGCAACAAATACCTATCCCTGATGAAGAGATCAGAGAGGTGGAGGATAAGCTGGGAAGTCGGCGCTTGTTACGATGGCACGGGGTTTCCAAAAATATCAAGAAGCTCCAAGCTGAGGTTGAGCAGCAAGAGGTATTGTATTTCTAGCTTATTGCATTATGTACGACTGTTGAAAGTTTTTATTCTACACAAGGTTTGGTGATTTGGCATGTTTCACTTCTTGACTGGTTTATTTGCTGACATTTTTATGGGTTTTAGTACTATCTTGGACTGGTTTGGTACTCTCTCTAACTATTTTGGTACTTTTATTTAACACTAAGGGCAGTGCTGGAACTTTCCTTAGTACTTTATGCTGCTGCTTCATTTCATTTGGTTCTCATTTGAACTACTTGGTACTATATTGGTACTTCCTTGTTTCTAATTTTTGAGTCTTACACTGCACTATTTGTTTTGTTTTGGATTCTATAATGGCACAATCCATGGTACTTTTGGTGCTTTTTTGATCATTTGGTCTTTTTCAATTCTATTTTCGGACTGCTATGGTATATGCTGCTTAGTGCTTTGGTATCTTCTTTAAATGTCTTGGTACTTTCCAGTTTTTGTTTTTAAGTGGTTTGCTTATTTTTGGACTATTTTGGTACTTTTTAAACTGATTTGGGTATTTAATCGAACACTAACTGCTATGTTCGTACTTCCCTTGTAACCTTTTGGTGCTTAGTTATTTTAATTGGTTCTCTCTTCGATTATTCTGGTATTGGCTTGAGAATTTTTGGTACTCATATAGTTTACAGATATTGTCTTGGGTGCTATGTGGCACAATCTTTGGTACTCTAGGTGCTTTTCTTTTCATTGGGTACTCTTATTACTTATTTTGGAACTTTCTAGTTACAGTCTTATACTGTAATTTTGAGTTTGACTTGGGTGCTTTTGGTGCTTGATACTGCTTTGTTACTCTTGAAACATTTGGTACTTCAACCTATTTTGGTACTTTTGGTACTTCCCTTCTAGCCTTTTGTGCTTATTTATTTTATTTGTTTCTCTCTTTGACCATTTTGGTATTGCCTTGAGAATTTTTGGTACTCATATAGTTTACAGATATTGTCTTGGGTGCTATGTGGCACAATCTTTGGTACTTTGGGTGCTTTTCTGTTCATTGGGTACTCTTATTACTTATTTTGGAACTTTCTAGTTACAGTCTTATACTATGATGTTGAGTTTGACTTGGGTACTTTTGGTGCTTAATACTGCTTTGGTACTCTTGAAACATTTGGTACTTCAACCTATTTTGGTACTTTTGGTACTTCCCTTGTAACCTTTTGTGCTTATTTATTTTATTTGTTTCTCTCTTTGACCATTTTGGTGCTGCCTTGATAATTTTTGGTACTCGTATAGTCTACAGATTTGCCTTGGGTGCTATGTGGCACAATCTTTGGTACTTTGGGTGCTTATCTATTCATTGGGTAGTCTGATTACTTATTTGGGTACTTTCTAGTCACAGTCTTATACTGTAATGGTGAGTATGACTTGGGTACTTTTGGTGCTTGATACTGATTTGGTACTGTTGAAACATTTGGTACTTCAACCTATTTTGGTACTTTTGATACTTTCCTTGTAACCTTTTGTGCTTATTTATTTTATTTGGTTCTCTCTTTGACCATTTTGGCACTGCCTTGAGAATTTTGGTACTCATATAGTTTACAGATTTTCCTTGTGTGCTATGTGGCACAATCCTTGGTACTCTGGGTATTTATCTGCTCTTTGGGTAGTCTGAGTACTTATTTTGGTACTTTCTAGTTACTGTCTTATACTGTAATGTTGAGTATGACTTGGGTACTTTTGGTGCTTGAAATTGCTCTTGTACTGTTGAAACTTTTGGTACTTTAAGTACTTTTGGTACTTCCGGTATTTCTAGTACCTTGATACTACATTGGTATTTTCTTCTAATAATTTTTTCTTTGCTAATTGTTTGATTCGGTACTATCTTGGTTCTATTTTGTAACTGTTGCAATAATATTTTGGTACTGCATGTGTTATTCCTTGCTAGTAGTCAATTTTGGTACTGTTTTGGTGCCTGTTGGGTACTGTTTTGTTCTATTTTGGTACTCTTTCAATAATTTTTTGCTATTGCATGTGTTCTTCCATGCATCTTGGTTGTTTTGGTAAGTAAATTACGAGAGCATTCTGTTTTGCAGAGAGAGTATGCTAGGCTCTACAACGAGTCCCTGGAAACCCAAGACCAGTACGAATTTGTAAGCAAGCTCTCTGCTGATGGGAAGAGAGGGATGACTCACACGTTGACTCCAAGGCCTTATATTGTGGACCCTGAAAACACAATACATGTGTTTGGTTCTTGTGTTGCTGGTGGGGAGGCTTTGGAGGCTTATTATGTGGTTGGTACCTTCATGCTTCCTTGCAGGCATCAGTACCATCCACTGTGTTTTGCAGGTGTATTGAGAATGGAAGATACGTGCGTGAAGGCACTTTGCAACACTGCAATCCCTTCGGAGGCAAAGGCCTGGATTTCAAGGAGGTCATTATTGAAGAGTAAGTGGGGTGTTTGTGTTGGACACTACATGCTTATAATATCAGTTGAATTTATGATCTAATCTTCTCTTTCATCTTTGTGTATATGTAGGGAGAGGATCTTTCGGTGCGGACACCCATGACAACACCAACACCCCTGTGGATCAGAAGGATCTTCCTGGATACGATAAGTCACATGCCAGTCACATGTTCCAGGAAGATCCTTATAAGTCAGTGCATGAAGTACTGCATGACATTGGTGCTAACACGATGGAAGACAAAAAGGGTGAGCCTGCTCTAGACTCCAGTTTGGAGGAAGATAACACGAAAGCCGAAGCGTAGGAAAGCCAGCAAGGCCCTAATGCCAGCACAGTGGAAGGGAAAGGGTCTGAGGCTGGTGTGGGCTCTGGTATGGCAGAAGCTAAACTGAAAACTGAAGTGCAGGAGAAGGATAAATAGGAAAGAGAACCGATTGAAGAAGTTGCTGACATAGAGATAGAGCTAGGCAAGAAGAACAACGCAGAAATTCAGGCTGATGAGGAGGTGGCAGTGGAAGTTCCCTTGGCGGCCGAGTGTTTGGATGCAACTCCAAAGTATGTAGAGGAGAAGGCAGGCAGAAAGACGACGCAGCATGCAAAGAGTGAGGTGAAACTTGCTGACAGTGCGAAGGAGGCGGAACCTGTTGAGGGTGCGAAGGAGGCTGCGAAAGAGTATGGCACGGAGGAGGCATCTGATTTTGCGGAGGAGACAAAATCCATGGAGGAGGCCGAAAGTGCGGGGCAGGCGACAACCTTAGAAACAGGTTATAGCATTGACTGTGGCACACTCTCCAAACTCTTACTTATGAAATGTAAAAAGCGCCCCAAAGGTCGTGGTCTCAAGCCACGAACCTCCAAGAACTAGCTATTTAACAACATTTTGTACTTGCTTATGGCTTATCATGAAATACGATCCCATTTTGCGTTTGTCAATGTTTGGTGTCATGTTAGTCAGATGTTAATGTGTTCGTTCCTTGTTATGTCATGCTGTCAACAATTGGTAACCTTTAATGGTGCTAAATGTCCACACTTTCTATTGCCAAAAGGCTAGGTGTTCCTTTACTCATTTTGCTTCGTGGTACTTCAGTGAGGGACAGGTGGTGGCTGAATGAAAAGCGACCGGATACATCAATGCCGCTGGACGTAAAGGCGAGCACTAAGCGCCTTGTCATTCTGGATGTGGACGTAAAGGCGAGCACTAAGCGCCTTGTCATTCTGGATGTGAATGGAGTTTTGTTGAAGGATTTTCATGAAGAACCCAAATATTTGTGAAAAATCCCATTTCCAGAGGGATGTAGGCCCCGATGCGTGCAGGTCTCCCGACACAAATACTACGTAATCAAACCTGATACGGGGGATTTCATCCTTAGCCTGAGGAGGCGATGCTACGTGATGCTTTGGTCCTACAGCCAAAGACACAATCTGATGACCATACTGCATGCTTGCTTCCCTAAGTTGATGAAGATGCAAAGTCTCTTTTTAGGTATGAATCCCTTAACTTCCAAACTGGTTTGGCTGATTTTGGTACTGTATCTACCTTTGCTACTGATTTGTACATATTCTGGTACTATTGGTTCTTTTTGTACTATTTGGTACTATCGTGTATATGATTTGGTACTGTTTGTACAAATTGATACTGTCCACACAATTTTGGTAATGTTAGCACAATTTGATACTGTTTGCACAATTGGGTACTATTTGTTTCTTTTGGTTCTTTTTGGTTATTTTTATTCATTTTGGTCCTTTGGTACATTTGGTACTTTTGGTATTGTTTGCACAACTTGATACTGTCCATACAACCTGGTGCTATTTTCACAGCTTACTTTGGTACTTTGGTACTGTATGTACAGAACTTGCTGTTTTTCTTTTTTTGGTGATTTAAGTCCTTTGGTACTTTGGTACTGTTATGTACATAACTTGCTGTTTTTCAGACTGTGGTGATTTAAGTCCTTTGGTACTTTGGTACTTTGGTACTAATATGTACAGAACTTGCTATTTTTCTTTTTTTGGTGATTTAAGTCCTTTGGTACTTTGGCATTGTTATGTAACTTGTTTTTTTTCACGCTTTGGTGATTAAGTCCTTTGGTACTTTTGGTACTTTGGTACTTTGGTACTTTGGTGCTTTGGTATTGTTATGTACAGAACTTGTTGTTGTTTTTCAGACTTTGGTACTCTGAACTGTATACCTGCTTTAACAACCTAGTTTACTTGACACAGATATTTTTGACCAGTCCCATTGTGAAAAATGGGCTTTCTTTATGAAGGATGTGGCAGGCCTTTTGGGGCAGTTCAACGACAAGCATCCTCAATTTAATGAAGCCAGCACGCTCCTTGTGGACGACACAAGATACAAATCATTGAAGAACGATTATGAGTCATGTTGCTGCATTCGAACATATGAGCCAAACTATTACGATCCGAACAAGCCGAAGTATCTCATGGATGTCTTTCTGCCATGGATCACAGGATGGCTAGATGAGAACTTCCCCACCGCTTATAGCCGACGCACACCCCTGTTTGATGTAGAGGACGACATCTCCCTGTATGTTGCTGACTACTTTGTATCTTTGGAAGGGTACTCGTACCGGTTTGACCCCCTTGATGTGTAAAAGATTCTGTAAAAGACTCGCATTTTTGTGTAATAAGAAATTATTGCTGGGCATGAACCTTCGTCTGCAAAAGTTTTACACATGCACTTAATTTTTCTGCACATGATCTTTTTGTTGCCACTTCTTTGGTAATTTTTCTGTTGCTATTTGCATGTGAAGCCTGAATCAGCAGAAATGTCAAATAACCCATGAGCATTGATTACTCCTTCCCACTTTAATTTCTATCCCATTGATAACTAAACCTAGATTCTTGCACCTGCCTAAGATATTTTCAACCATATTAAAGTATCTTGCTATCAAACAAGGATTAGGCAGTCTGGCTATCAAATTTGGTACTACAAGAGTCAGCTGAAAACAAATTGTCAAGTACACACTACTGATCACAAGTAAGATTCTATTTAAGAGAATTACAACTGCTGCTGCCAGTGGCTAGACTTGTAGTTGGGGTTTACGCTGTATGGCTCCCCTCATGGTCACTCCCTTCGTCATATGGCATACTGTTGTAGATATTTTCATATATCTCTGAGGATAGTTTAAAATGGTTATGCAGGCCCGATTTGACCTCCATGGGGAACCGTATGGCTCTAACAAGATGGGAGTAGATAATGACCGGTGGTTTCTCATTCAATAGGGTATAAGTATCAACTTTGCCCTCAACCATGACATAGTACAAACCCTCAACCAGAATTCCACCCTTTACGATCTTGTTATGCCAAAGGTCCTTCACTACTCTTGGTGCCTGGTACATGGTTTTGGTGCACTTTAGAAGGTAGAAGTCCTCTTTCTCCTCGGCTACTTTCACTGCAAAGTTATCCCCAATGGACAGTAATTGGCTCAGCACCTTAGGGTCTCCTTCATACATAGGTATGGTTAAATCCACACTCACTTGGGAGGAAAGCATATCATTGTAGTTCTCCTCATCATCCTCGTCCTCATCACTACCTACTTGTACAGACTCTGTCAATGGCTCAATGGAGAGATATTTCCATTCTTCAGTGCGCTGTTTATTATTGCATCTCCTCCATTGCCCATGCACACAAGGATCACAAAAGCAAGACAGCGTCCGAAAACGCACATCACATGGATTGTGTGTTGAGTAGCCGTCAACACAATGGAATGAGCGAGACCCTGCAATTGGTTTGTAATCCCATAGTGGAGAATGCAACACATCATTCAATGAAACCAACCAGAAGACCCTTCTTGTGCTGGCACCCCCACTTTCCCTTGCTATGTTAAACCTCACGTTTAGAAAATTGACTACATAAGCTGCACACTTCATGGGCCAGCCATCAGGCTTTAGCTCCTCATGCGTCAAGGTTCTCTTGATAACAGAACCTACACCATCATGCTCTCCTTTTCCATGTCCTGAAGCGGAGAAGTTGTGCATCATATGCAATCTTGTCAACTGATAATACCTGGCTACAAAATAGTATGGTCGTCGTGCCTTGAACTGTGAAGCGGCACCATCTGACCAAACCCAATGATAACGGAAACACTGCCCTTGTTGTTTCATCCAATTGTCATGCAAGAGAAAACAATGCTGAACGAAGAGCGTGTCATGGAGCTTATCGTATGATATGTAAAAATGCAGAGTCTTCTCAATGGCTCCTACTGAATTTCTGATATAAGAGATGTGCACCAGTATTGTGACCTATGTTGACCACCAATGCATGGACTGAATCTCATTCTTCACTTTAAAGCTGTAATTCTCTGCAACATCAACAGCAGAAACCACAACGTCGCTTGGAAACTTTAGCAAGAAGTCTTTAAATTGCTGGGCCTGCCACCTAAAAACAAAGTTGTGCTTGAAAAAGCTTTTCAGATGATCTGAAAAAAGATGAATGAAAGTTGCACTTTTCATCCTTTCCACGACTAACTCCTTTCTCTTCTTCTCGTTTCCTTTAGCATTAACCTGTCCAATACCCACATCCCTAAATATCTTAAAAATCACCTCCCTACTATCTGCTGCAATCTCGTCTGGGCAGAATGACAACTTCCTTACACCACATCTAGGGCGCTCTCCCAGCAAGCATCTCTATGCATGATATTCATGATCCTTAGGGTGAGGGCACAATATGAAATCCAACAAGATACTTATGTGCTGAAAAACTGCTTGGTTTGCAGAACACTCACCTACTTCACACTGTGTACCACAAATGGAGCATCTACATGGATGTTCCTTTGCGTGATGCCCAAACTTGTTCTGGTGCATTTGATTGAAAGCATCCCTGAAGTATACCATCTGAATATGGTAAATACAGCAACAAGTATAGCGCTCCTTTAATTTTCGGACAAAGAATGGCTTGAGTGTCTCAAAGGACCTACGTGACAACTCCACCGCAGGATTCATGCTTTTGAATCTTCTATAGAGCTCCACCTATATACAAAATTTGATCCACATTAGAGCTCAAAATATTACTATAAAATAGCAAAGCACCAAAGTAGTTTACAGTACCAAAATTAACAATGTAAACCACCAACTCATTCTAAAATACCAAATTTGGCATTGTATTGCCAGATTTCAGGCTATAGTACCAAATTAAGTGCAGAAAAGCACCAAACTGGATTGATAGTACCAAACTGGATTCATAGTACCAAAGTGGGTACATTTCTGTACATTGCATAGAACCAACGTGTATTCATAGGACCAAGCAGGGTCCATAGTACCAAATTATGTACATTGCATAGTACCAACCGAATCCATAGTACAAAACAGGGTCCCTACTACCAAATTCTGTACATTGTATGGTACCATCCTGAATTTAGAGTACCGAACAGAATCCCTAGTACCAAGTTTCGTACATTGCATGGTACTAGCGTGAGTTCATAGTACCAAACAGGATCTCTAGTACCAAATTCTGTATGTTGCATGGTACCAGCCTGAATTCATAGTACCAAACCTAGTACATTGCATGGTACTAGCGTGAGTTCATAGTACCAAACAGGATCTCTAGTACCAAATTCTGTATGTTGCATGGTACCAGCCTGAATTCATAGTACCAAACCTAGTACCAAACAGGATCCCAAATACCAAATTCTATACATTGCATGGTACCAACCCGAATTCATCGTACCAAACATGATCCCCATTACCAAATTCTCTACATTGCATGGTACCAGCCTAAATTCATAGTACCCAAAAGGATCATTAGTACCAAATAATGTACATTGCATAGTACTAGCTTGAATTCATAGTACCAAAAAGGATCCCTAGTACCAAATCCTGTACATTGCCTAGTACTAGCTTGAATTCATAGTACCAAAAAGGATCCCTAATACCAAATCCTATACATTGCATAGTACTAGCTTGAATTCATAGTACCAAAAAGGATCCCTAGTACCAAATCCTGTACATTGCATAGTACCAACCTGAATTCATAGTATCAAACAGTATCCCTAGTACCAAATTCTGTACATTGCATAGTACTAGTTTAAATTCACAATATCAAACAGAATCCCTAGTGCCAAAGTGGGTACATGTCTGTACCCTGCATAGTACCAATTTGGGTACCTAGTAACAATTTGGGTACTTTTTTGTATACTGTAAATCTACAAAATGGATCCATAGTTCCAAAATAACAACTTTCCAGATACAAAAAAGTACCTAAATGGGACTGTGCATCTTTACTTTGGAGCATTTCTACCAAACAATGGTACTATGCATCTGTTTGGTACTATTCAGAATCTAGAGAAGCTTCAAATTGGATACTACTGAGGTAGGAATTGGTACCAGAATGATACCAGGTTTGGCATACTAGGAATTGGTCAAATTTTGGCATGCTGGAAATGGTACTATGGAGCTGAGTATTCGTACAATGATTGTTGGCTAACAAGTTGTGGTATTCTGTGTTAATCCAAGAGTAGAAAGGCGAGCAAGGATTATAGTGTGGGCAACACATATTACCTGAGAATCATCTAGAAGATATATGGGATGTTTGATGAAACATTTTGCCTCGATCCTGTGCTTACAGATATCCTTTTTGTTAGGAGAAACTCTTGTCTCGGATTTCCAGAAAGCGGCCACTAAATCTCTAGTTTCGCTTGTGATACTTGTATGCAGAGGCAACTGTCTGTGACAAGCACTAAGTGGCAACACTTCATCCTCATCTTTCATTCCCAGTCGACTGCTTGCTGCCGCTATATTACGTCGAATAAAGTAGAGTAAATTATAAAGCCTCCAAGCTGTATCATTGTCAAAGAGGGTCTCTTGACAAAAATCTCAGTTGAAGAGTGGGGCACTTTCAGCTGAGTCAATGTGTTGCGAACGTCGGAAAGAAGACTCGATTGCACATCCGAACTCCTCAACTTGGAAAATGGCTAATCATGCATGAGCTGCTCTAGGATTTCTTGTTGTTCTAGTGTTGTTAGCCCTTGAGTCTGCCGACGCCAACATCTAGCCATGGCTTTGCATATATTGTTCCTTGATCTAGTTGTAGCAAGTTCAGCTCTCTTAGAAGGGTTGCGCTCCTTGTGTCGTTGCTCACGCTTCTTTTGTGCCCAATAGTCCCGCAAAAATACTTGGTTGCTGACAGGTTCATAAATGCTCGTGGTTTCCATCATAGCACCCTCTGTAGATGCACGTACCCCTGACTCAAGATAGGTGAAGGAATCATGCTCAGTATCCATCGTCATCTCTGAAGATATGGTACAGGCCTGAGTTGCCATGGCTGTATGGTGGGAGAGGGAGAGAGGGAGAAAGAGAGAGAAAGAGAGAGAGAGAGAGAGAGAGAGAGGGTCGGCGGGAAGGGTGGGTGCTCCATAGAGAACAAAACAGAGAATGTGAGTGTGAGTGTGTGTGTGTGTGTGTGTGTGTGTGTGTGTGTGTGAGAGAGAGAGAGAGAGAGAGAGAGAGAGAGAGAGAGAGAGCGAGCCAACCGAATCTCCTTCCCCACTTCTTGCACCCACGTCGTTTATCTGTTATAACCCGTTTTGGGAAAAAAGAATAAAGTAGAGTAAATCATAAAGCCTCCAAGAAATTGATTTTGTTTTTTCTCCTTTTTGTTCAATTTTGCATCTTTTACTTGGGTCTGATTCTCCTTACCACACCCAGCAAGCCTAGGTGGTGTCAAGGACAACCAATTTTGTACCACCATCCCTTCCTTTCAGCCCTAACACATTAATGGTTTCTTGAACTATTGGTTTGCTTGAATGTGGGATGGGTATGGAGATGATCCTTTGAAGGCTAGCGGCCCAACAACATGCTTCAATGTTTTTAAACCATTCTTCATGTCTTCCTACATCGAGCTATGGACCAATCCCATGGACTCGAGAATGTTGAGTCTGATGTATAAGTCATCCAATGAGAAACCATGAGCTATGCTTCTTTTCGCCTCTTCTAATTCTTGGATACTCATCCATTCTTAGCATACGAGCTTGATGTGAGTGCAACCAAGTGCGATGGTACTCCTCACAAGATGGCTCATTGGGTGGCAATGACACTGCACATCTTCTGCACGTTTATGGCCAATTGCATCTCTCAGATGGGGTACACATAGGTATGATCGTCTTCCAGATGGGGTACACATAGGTATGATCGTCTTCCATGTTGGTCAAAGATGTGCAGTAGCTCCTTGGAGAAGCTATTTAAGGTTAAATTCTCCTTCATCGTGGAGTCGTAAGGCCCTATGTAGCTCTCTTTTTTCTCGAGCAATTAGACTTTGCGTGTGTGTGTGTGTGTGTGCAGTGTACAACAAACACCATAAGCATTGGAGACTTCATGACTTGGGAGCAAATCTTGATAAAAAAGTGGAATGTCACCTACAAATTTTGAAATGTTACCTCTAAATTATAAATTAGAAGGTAAGAAAACATACACAATATGAAAGTATTTAGTGTTTAAGATTTATTGGGTGCATGGGGGAGAGAGAGAGAGAGAGAGAGAGAGAGAGAGAGAGAGAGAGATAATAGTGAAAATTAAACAACTACAAGTAACCTAGAGACTATACAATCAAACAGAGAGGAGGAGGGGAAGGAGGAGGAGAATATAAATATTAATCTCTCTCTCTCTCTCTCTCTCTCTCTCTCTCTCTCTCTCCAATAGCTATAAAGCACTCCTAGATCCATTGAATAAGGGCTAAAAAATCCTTTTTTTAATATTATATTATATAGTCACCAATATATATACAAATAAGCCTCAAGCTCAGGCCAAGCCTTAAGGGATAGAGGTTTAAAATTTAACATACAAAACATGTGAGAACCTGTCAAGCTTGGTATTAAAGGAATATTTGCTGCCTCTTGCATGTATCAAATTTTTTTAGAACTCCATAGAGAGATGTTGTAAATAATTTTTTTGCAATGCAAAAGAGTGTATGCATGTAGAAAAATAGAATCGATATAATTTTTCACATTTGTAATTGTAAGAATAGAAAACATGCATTTTCTAGCCGCGGCAACGCGCGGGTCACACACTAGTGTGAATGAATAGAAAGAGATCCTATCCTTTTAAATGGTATTGTCCAAAAGTCCAAATATGCATTCATGTTTTCGCATGTTTGACGAAGGATTTTAGAGAACAAATGAATAAACAATATACAAGAGTTTGATCCCATGATCTGAAATATTGATAAAGGGTCCTTTCATTTAAGGATTACAAAAAAACTAAATTCATTTAATTATTTTATTAATTTCTATACTTGTCAAGTCTATTTTTGGCTTTCTAAAAAAATCCTTAGAGGAGAGTTGGGCTAGGCATACTTTCAATGTTTTCAATGATGATTGAGACTTACACACAAACACATATATATATTTATATGTATATTAATGAATTATTTTTATTTCACATTTCATTTCACAACCTCACATGGCTTGACTTTTCGTGCATTCTATAACTTAATTCTCATCAATATTCAAGAGACTCTCTTTTATTAAGTGACTGCCGACTGAGTTTCCTCCCCACAAAGAAGCAAACAAAAAATACTAGCATAAATTTAAAATTTGTATCATTTTTGAACTATTTTCTCACATATTTCACCAATTTTTCGCCCCTTTAACATGGTTTGCAATGAGCTAGTCTCGATTTTCAACCGGCTCAAGATTAAACTGAGGCAATCCTTTCTCAAACACTTATTTTACTTAAACTCACCCTAATGATTTTATCACTTTCTAAGCCACCGTGGCTCTTTCACTTGTTTTAATAAAAACCATTGAAAAAAAATTTGTTTTCATTTTTTTTCATAAGAAACTTATTGAAAAGACTAACAAAAAATTATAGAGTATCTTTTTTTTTGCCAAACTCACAATTGAGAGTAGATGTATTGTATTAAACATAAAAAAACAAGTGAAAGAATCACGATGGCTTTCTAAAATAATTAGAACGTGATAAAATCATTAGGTTGAGTTTAAGTAGAATCAGTGTTCAAGAAAGGATTGCCTCAGCTTAGCCTTGAGCCGGTTGAAAATAGAGATTACCTGGTTACAAACCATGGTAAAGGGAAGAAAAAGTGGTGAAATATGTGAGAAAATAATTTAAAAATCTTGAAATTTTTAAATTTATGCTAGTATTTTTAGTTCTCTTCTTTGTGGGAAGGAAACTCACTCGAAAGCCGCTTAATAAAAGAGACTTTCCTGAATACTGACTAGAATTAAGTTATAGAATGTAAGAAAAGTCAAGCCATGTGAGGCTGTGAAATGAAATATGAAATTGAAAAATCTCATTAATATATATGTGTGTGTGTGTATCCATAGAATTTACTAGAATTATGCAAGTGAAGTTTCACTTTAGCATTCTAAAACAATAGAATGCCAAAAAAGTCAAGACATGTCAGGATATGAAATGAAAGTGAAATAAACATTTAAAGTAAGTCTCCATCGTGCACTCACTGAAAACAATGAAAGTCTCCCTAACCCAACACAACACTAAGGTTTCTTTTACAAAGCAAAAAGTAGATTCAATAAGCATAGAAAATAATAAATCAATTTAATGAGAAAGAAATTTTTGTAAGGTCCTTACATGAAAGGACTATTAATAAATCAAAATATTAAAAAACAAATAGTGAATCAATACTTCACATCATAGGATCCAACTCCTATGAATACACTCTTTATTTCTTTGTTTTCTAAAGCCCTTTCCAGCGAAAAATAAATGCAGCTTTGACAAATAGCATTTCAAAGGACATGTATCTTTTTCTTGAAAACTTTTATAGTTTTTCAAGGGACACATGTCTCACAACTAGAATTGAACGACCTTCATCCATATGGATACTAAGGCCTTTAATAGGCCAAAAGTAGAATCTATATAATTTTCTACCTTTGTAGGCGTAAAGATAGAAAACATGCATTTTTTTAGCCGCAGCAAGGCACGGTTCACATACTAGTATATAATGAAGCTTAAAATTTTCAAGGCCAAAGAACCCCTCCACGTGTCACTCATTGGTTCACTCAAAGAAATCCTTGCAAAGTATCTTATCTGAAACACAACGAAGGGTTAGATTTAAAATACAAAAGTAAAGGGTAAGATTGTAAAAGGTGAAAACCTTTCAATGCAAAGTCAAAGGACCGACTACTTTATATAAGGTAATCTAAAAGAGAGGAAGGGTTAGGTTTCTATACTATACTAGTAAAACGGCGCCACCTTCGGTGGTGGCATGAACCCTCTTACCCTCAAACCCCTTGCTTCCATTGCCTATTCAGAGAGGGTTTTGGACCACTGGCCAAAGTTATGAGATAACAGGATCAGAGATGCCTTGGGCTATTCTTATTGGAGCTGCGAAGACATAGGGAGAGCCTCTTGAGGAGACCAAAAAGTAGGAGACACTCACAAAGGGAGATCACTGATTTCTTTCGACTACATACGTGGCATTCAAATGATCAGGCATCACAACAGACTTCAAAGGAGGTTACGAATCTGCATGTGTAGTCGGCTAGAGTAACCTAATAAAGCACATTAGTGATGAGAGACGAAAGAGAGCAGAAGCGCAGCGTCGTAGGCTACCATACGTTGGCAATTGTGAGACATTGAGGGAGACAACCTAGGCACTTGTCCTAAAAGCTGCTCGATAGCCTGCTATTGCTAGTGGTCAAAGGGATTTGACTCTCTGAGCTCCACGAAAGATTTCAAATTTGCCTTTATTTTCTTCGATTAGGGAAAATGTATCCACACACACACACACACACACACACACACACACACACACACACAGAGTCAAGATCTGTCCTTGGTCCAATGTGCAGGAAAAAGAAGAAGACGATCTTCGCCGTAAAATGACGGCATAGAGAGAGAGAGAGAGAGAGAGAGAGAGATTCCTACATGTCTTGCCTTAGGCCTATCTCTCTCTCATTATATATCTTTATTTCTCTCTCTTCCTTTTTCATTCCTACATGTCTTGCCTTAGGCCTATCTCTCTCTCTCATGATATATCTTTATTTCTCTCTTCCTTTTTCTATTTCTTACCCCTCTCTCTCTCTCTCTCTCTCTCTCTCATGCACCATAGTGTAACATTTGTCTCATAGACTGATTTTGGCCTCCTGTGCATCCATTGTATTAATGGTCACACATACCCCACATAGGTCTAGCTAGTAGCACTTCTAGATTCATTTTACTATCTTCTTTTTTTGTACTCAGAGATAGTATCAGATTCACTAGTTTGTAATAGATTGGTTTCGTAGGTCATTTTGGTCTTTTGAAAGCGTTAATATATCATTTCATTCTCTTTTTCTCTCTCTCTCTCTCTCTCTCTCCCCCCCCCCCCCCCCCCCCCTCTATATTCTCTTTCTTACCTACTTAATATGAAAACCCATTAAGCGACAGGATGGTAGAACCATGCATGGAAAGCCTGGGTCAGATTTGAGTTGCACAGGTTGAGCGCCTCTTTCTTGTCTCCATTATCGAGGAGGTCCCTGCCACACACACACACACACACACACACACACACACACACACACACAGAGACACACAGAGAGAGAGAGAGAGAGAGAGAGAGCACCACCCTCCAATTCTCACTACTCTCATGCTCCTATTGCCTAGAGCTGTGACTGCAAGAGAGAGAGAGAGAGATAGAGCAAGAGCTTTGCCCCTCGCCTATAAGTGCAATCTGCATTAAAGGGAATTATGTATTTCCCTCTCCTATGTCGTCCCTGTCACACACACAACTCAACTCGCATCTTCATACAAAGCTCCTAGACTATATTGGTAGGAGAGTTGTGATCACGGTTTGGGATGCAATAGCCCGCTATTGGGTGTCACTATTCGAGACCTGTACTGGCAATGACGATATCGTCAAAAAATTCAAAGGAAAGCTCGCAAATGCTTTGCAACCTAACTATGACAATATCGTCAAAAAATCACTTCCCTCCATGCATGTGCATCACCGCATCCTGTTGCCTTCCTGAGTAATTTTATCTTCATCTAAAGCCGACTCCCTACTTGACAACCCCAAGCAGTACTGAACGTTCATTGTAATAAGAGCTTGGTGTGAGATCATTATACCTCCCTCTCTCTCTCTCTCTCTCTCTCTCTCTCTCTCTCTCTCTCTCTCTCTCTCTCTCTCTGTGTGTGTGTGTGTGTGTGTGTGTGTGTTTTTCTTTTTAATGTAGAGTTCACCAGGGAACACAGATTTCTGCACCACCAAAAGTCGTTGGGCATAGAAAATGGCCGACTCCATTTGCATGACTCTTTGGAATGGCACCTGCGCCCTATTTCCTCTCTCTCTCTCTCTCTCTCTCTCTCTCTCTCTCTCTCTCGGTGTTCCATGCAGAGTTCAACACCAAAAGTCGTTGGACACCTCGTCCACCTGACACTGCAATACTGGTGGGCACAATAGATCAGCGCCCCAACCTCCCAACCTCAGCTCTCCCAGCCTGGACGTGGTCTGACTCCACTCGCCTACTTGTACTTGTAGTTGCCTTGGGTGGACAGAGAGAGGTTTTCAAAGACCCCAAACGGCAATGGAAAAAGAGCCGTTTCCTTGAAAAGGAGCAGAGTGAATTGCAAAGCGTGCAAAGCTCAATATAGCAGTGCAGAGCGCACAGTACAACATGGAAATTTAAATGTAGCAAGCTGCGAGCCTCGAGAACCATGCCAAGGTGTTGCTTCAAAGAAGGCTCCAAAGGCCCCAAAGATTGCAACGCCTTTGAAGATTGCAATGCCACCGGGCCAAGATGCTCCTTTGTTGGCGAATGTACGTCGAGAGCAAGGCCAAGGCTCTGTTTTGAAGAAGGCCCCAAAGGTCCCAAAGGAGGCCCAACCAACAAAACATGTAAGATTTGTGCAGGGTCAAGATGCTCCTCTGTCATCTGATGTACCTCAGGAGCCATGCCAAGATGCTAGTATGAAGAAGGCCCTAGCCCCAAAGGAAATGCCTAGGTTTATCTGTCAGTGCCCAAGTATCGCTAGCTGTTAAGTGCTCCTAGGTGTTTAAGATGTGCAGGGTTTGAATTTGGTTAAAGGATCAGGCGCGTGAAAGCGGCCAGTCAAAGGAGGTGAGCGGCACAGCGGGCATTGGACCAGGGGCTCCAAAGGCTCCAAAGGAGGACCAACAAACTAAAATGGTAGGACTGCGCCCGGGTTTATCTGTTAGTGCCCGGGTGTTGTGCTTTTTTTAAAAAAATTGTGTCGGTTGTAAGGTGTTCACGAGTGGAAATGTGTGCAGGATATAATTGTGCTTGAAGGATCAAGTCCCTTGAAGGTTCAAAAGAGTGGTAAAGCAAAGAAGTTGAGTGGCACAGCAAGCTCCGAGCCACCCAAGACACCACTCAGTGAATAAGGTATTTTTTTGCAGGGGCTTCCAACCTGTTCGCCTGGTAGTGATCCCAAAAAATGTAAGTGATATCTGCTATTACCATTTCTAAAGTCACTACCGAGTGAATAAGGCAAGGCAAACTGTTTCCTATGCACCTATTCGCTCGGTAGTGACCTCAGAACATATAAGTCATGTCTAACATTACTATTTTCTAAGGTCTGTGCTGACAAATGAATTGTCTTTTGGTGTTAATTTGTAGAGATGCCTTGTGTTAAGGCCTGCGCTAGGAGGGCAACATGTGAATCTTTGAATGCTCAAGCAAGAAGACGCCGATATGAGGCGCACAGAGGTGTACTGCAAGAGCTGCGCAGGATAGAACGACACAATCAACCTGATATTCCACGTCTCCCTTTCCAGCGAGTAGTGCGGGAGATTTGCGAGCAGTGGAGAGTCGGCATGCGATGGGCCAGCAGTGCACTCCTCTGCCTTCAAGAAATTGCTGAGGACTATCTCATGGAATTCTTCAGCGATGGAATTATCCTGGCTTCCCATGCACACCAGGTCACTATCATGCTGCGGGATTTTGATACTCTTCGTAGGCTTCGTTTTTGCTACGATGGGCTGCTTCAGCCAGTACCAATCCGGGATAGTAGAACCATGGATATTCTCAACATCCCCCCTCTCCATCCTCGTGCACGACAGACAGAGCCGTCTAGGGCTAAAACAAACAGCAGAAGGACCCGATCACAGATCAAGAGAAACGACACAGATGGGCAGGATGAGATAGCCGCAGAGGGCCAAGAGCAAGCCAGAGTGGACCCCGAGGCAGTCATGGAAGAAACAGAGACAGTTATTGCGGATCCAGCTAAACACCAAAATGAGCAAGTCATAGAGGATCCGCAGCCCACCGTGGATGATGAGGGACAAGAGTAGGTCAGGGTGGAGCCTGAGGCATCCATGGAGCAACCAATATTGAAGGAAAATGATCCGAAGCCTGAGGCAGATAGGAAGCCAGCTCAAGAAAGGGAATCGCAAGGCTCTGCGTCAGAAGGGCCATCCAACGTATCGGATGAGTCAATTATTTTAGAGCAAATCAACAAGGAGAATGAAGAGGAGTTGAGAATTTTGTTGAGCTCCGCACCTCTGCATGCGCACATACAGCTGCCTGCAAGGTCAGAGGAGGCCTGCATTACCAACCTCGATAGAGTAGACTTCATGTGCATGTGCAATTTCATCGACTCGCTCGCAACAAATAAAGTCGTCAATGTTGCTTTGTGGTAATTCTCATTCTCTTTAATTCTTATGCTCATTAAATGGGTCTCTACCGAGACATGGGTCAATACCAAGCGAGACAGTGGGTAATGAAGTTGAATTTTGGAACTACTCGCTTGGTATTGACCCATGTCTCTGTGGCCGGTGCCAAGTTTTTATTTATAATGGTTCACTACCTTAAAGACATGGGTCAATACCAAGCGAATCAATGGCGTATGGAATTCGATAGCTGCCCCCTTCGCTCGGTATTGACTCACTTGGTGTTCAAGTCTAATTTTTGCCTTTTTGTTCATGTTAGCCACACTGTCTCGCTTCTGCACCCTGAGGTTCAAGAGAAAGTATACGTAATAGATCCGCTGATATCGCCTTATCTGCAGAACAACTCATATTCCTTTTTGAGTCTGATGAACTGGTTTAGCAGAGTCAACTTTGATCTAGCACGCTTTTTGGTCACTGCGTACAATCAATCGTGAGTATTTTCTTGCATTG
Source organism: Adiantum capillus-veneris (assembly GCF_014529385.1). Taxonomy (NCBI): domain Eukaryota; kingdom Viridiplantae; phylum Streptophyta; class Polypodiopsida; order Polypodiales; family Pteridaceae; genus Adiantum; species Adiantum capillus-veneris. The sequence continues at coordinate 47,475,261 of NC_140957.1, read as the reverse complement.
TAAAAAACATCTTGCATTGCGAATCTCTCCTAATCTTTGTAGTGATCATTGGAGTCTGATGTTATTTGACATGGAAGCTAAGATTGTTTAATACGCAAACTCTGGGCAAAGCAGGACGTTTCACAGTCATGTAAAAACGTAAGGTCCATTTGGGTACATTTGGAAAGTAGTGTAGTGTCTCTTTGGAATGTGTTGCTGACTCAAGTGGTTATGTATGTAGTGCCGCGAAAAAACTTGTATGTTGTGTAGAGCATCTTTTGTTAGAACATGATCTAGGAAATGTAGTCAAGCACGAACGGGTAACCGTGCCCATGCAGACTGATGACTATAGCTGTGGCTGGCAAACCTGTTTAAATGCCGTGTTGCTCATGAGTCAAATTATGGATATACCGAATGTAAGTAATCTGCTGTTTTATTGTTTGCTGCAACGTATGTATGAAGCAACAGATGTCTGTATCACGCTTCTACAGGAACTTCGATTACATAACTACACCAACAACGATGTGCAACATTTTTCTGTAATGGCCATCTAGCATATTATAATCTCGGTAAACAGACGCACAAGAGAGGAAGCGGCGAGAGCTGACGAGTTCGAAGAGTCTCGCATTAACGAAATGACCCAACGCCACAATCAGACTCAAGAAGAAGTTCGAAATATGCAAGAATCAATAAACCAATATTTTGCGGACGCCGCAGAAGTAGAGGAATGGGCTGCACGTCGACGACAAGAGCAAGAACAGCGGGAAGCTTCACAGGTGCAAGAAGCATGAGAAGCCATGGAAGAGGCCCATGATTTCGAGCGACGCGAAAGGATGCCCGAGACTAGCGTCCCCAGAGGCAGAGGTAGCAGCAACCGGAGCAGAGGGCAAGGGACGAGTGGCACAAATCGGGGAAGAGGACAGTAGCTCGGAAAGGGAGCAAATTACTCTTGACAAATACAACACAATATGTAAAGTTTTGAAACATTGAAAATGTACATTTTTGAAACATTGTTTGAGCGCCAAAAAATATCTCTGCATTAGTCATTTTGAAGAGTGCATCATGGTTTGCATGGCATCAAAGCTCTTTGCGTGCACAAGGTATGTGACCTAGCTTCCGGTGGAAGCAATTAAGTGAAGTGTATTTGTTATGGACTCCTTGCACAATGTTGTTTTCTCCTTGCGCCTTGGAATCTAAAAAGAAGAAAAAGTTAGATTCAGTCATAGTGTAGTAAAGACAATCAAAATTTATCGATTTAGTAAGCACCTTTCTATTGTTGAGACTGAATGCATACAATTCCGACAAAAGTGGAAGTTCTTCACATGTAAGATCTATCCTGAGCTGTGCCAGAGTTGTGCTTGACATTGTCTCCATCACAGTAAGTAGGATGTCTCGAAAGTAGATCTCCATTGATAAAGGTTTGTTCTCGAGGCTGTTCTCTATATCTTGGTCGAGTGGAATAAGCTCCCCACTAAGAATATGATATCTAACATAGTAAAACGATACTAAGAAATTTTGAGAACTTATAATGAACTTGCAAATTATGGACTTCTTTTGCAAAATACAGATTTTGTTATGTGATTGTTTCCTATCCCAGTTATCATCTAAAAAGTCCAAACAGCTCTCAGACTTGCAAATGAACATTGTTGCGGTAGTTCTTATTTGCTCATCGAAGAAAAAATCTGCAAACACTTCAAGAGGCATAAATAGTGCGAGCCGAACTATTTTTGTGGCAATTGAATACTTGAGGGACTTTTGTATATCGTGAAACAACTTATTCCTAAAGCTTTCACTAGTTTGCGAAGTAGGCAGGGACCAATCCTTGCTGTCAAAGGATGGAAGTGACAAAGGAGCTACACGACCCCAACCAATGGAATTTCTCGGTTCCACATATGACATATCATAAAAGAAAATTCCATTATCTGCAAGTTCCTTGTGTTGTCTTCCTCGGTACATTTTCTCACCAATAAATGCATGGAAAGCATCAAAAATCCCAACTATACTCTCAACTGGTTGCCAATCTGTCCTATTCGATGGATAAATATCTGAAACATACGAAAGATGATATCCACCACTTAATATTCGAATATAATCATGCATTAAGCGAGATGCTGAAATAACTTACAGTTGGGTCGATGCCTTGGAAAACTTGGAGGAGATATCTGCAACCTTAAGTCTGCATGCTGGAAATCATGATGTATGAGGACCTCTTTCACCCGCTTGCTTTGTGCACACACTTTAAACTCTTTAACTTGACCCTTGAAAGCCTCCACGAAATCATTGCGTCGCCTCCTCTTCCTCCTCCTAGTTTGCAGTAGAACCCAACTTCCAATAGTTATACGAGATGGAATCCATGCTTGAACGTCTATAGTATAACTGTTAAAACTGCAACCAGAGTCAATGGTAGTGCTGGGCCTTCGAGAAGTAGACATGGTTTGCAGTAGAATGAATACACAGAAAGGTTAGCGCAAATATAAAAAAGGGAAGAAGTTTTGAGAGGGAAGTAGAGCTACTCAAAGTCATATTTGGGCGGGAACAAAGTACTAGATAGAGTCTTCAATGAAAGTTCTGAAATTCCTCGGTACATAGTTAGTACGACTTACGGCATTTATGCCTTGAAAGCATGAAATTGTGCAATTTGATGAACCAAAATAAAATTTCCTCCTTTTTAAAAAAAAAATCTTGACTCCAAAATGTCGATTTTCAACGTAACGTTAGCCTCTTCCTCATTGGTGGAGCGCCACTCTCTCTCTAGAACTGAAAGGCCCAAAAGTGAGTCCAACTTTCTCCTAATGCGGGGTGGCGGACCGGTTTCATATTTGAATTGGGGAAGGTCGTGCAACAAAGAAGGTGTAGGGGTAGGGGTAAACCCGGGCTTCTAAACAGGGGGCGCAGGCGGGTGTTTTGTGTTGACGAAGATGCACGCCTCCGCCAGTGGAGGGGCAGCAGTTGGGGGGCCTTGGGGGTGGGATCTGAATGGGTTGCTCTTGCAGCTACAAGGCAATGAGAGCTTCGGGGAGCTTGATGGTGCTTGCAACGAGTCCGAGGGGGGGGATGGTTGACGCTTCGGATGGAAACTCAAGTGATATGGATGACGTGGAAGAGTTCTTTGAAGACATCAAAGTGGGTGTTTGGATGCATTTGCTTTTGCATCAACTAGGTACTTTTCTTTTGATAGACAAACATATGGGCTTATGATAGCTTCTATCAAAAGTGGCCAAACGATTACCATAAGTGCTCTCAAAACCCATGACAAGCGAGGTGTGCTAGACTTGAAAAAATGGGCAAGAATGAGGGATTCACTCTGCGTAATGGTTTACCAAGGTGGATCTTCACGTCTTGTTATTGGGAATGGAAATTTGATTGGATGTATGGAAGATTGGGAAAGAATTGTTTCCGCATGCCACTCAAACGACCATTTATGCTTGCGGGCAACGATGGCATCCATTGCATGTACATGGTGCACAAGTATTAGACAGCATGGAATCCCACTTGCTTATGTGAAGGAGTTTTTGGACTTGTGTGTTTGTGCATCGTTGCCCGGGTTGGGGAATTGGAGAGCCATGACACCACTTCCACATAAAATTGCCCGGGTTTACAAGACAGACAAAAGAGTCCCGGCAAGGATGAAGGTGGTGTTGAGGAATATACAGCGCTGATGGATGATATTCAAAATGTGATCAACGCTATTGCCATCAAGCACAAGGCTGGATTGGTAGAGCGGAAATCATCGTCGTCGAGGGGCTTCATTCAACTTGTGTGTCATCGCAATGGGGAGGCACGAAGAAAGGGCCACGATCATCGAAGACTGGGCACATCAAAGAAGTGTGGATACCCGTTTACTATCTTCATTCAACGGGTCTATGATATAAAGGAAAGTGTAAGGATAAGGGTTCATGTTGGGCACAAAGGTCATGTGCCGGGATCACATGAGGATCTTTATCACTTGCCGGTGCATCCTACTGTGAGGAAACGATGCATGGAAGATTTGTTTGACGTTGGAACATGTCGCAAAGATGAGTGTCTCCAAGGAGCTATTTCACTTCAATATGGCATTGCCGATAGAGAAAGTGTCAGATAGATTCTTCATGATACCAAAGGAAATTCAAATGATGGCATATCAATTCCGATCCGAAAGTAAATATCAAATGATGGCATATCAATTCCGATCCGAAAGTAAATAAAGCCCTGAATGTCTCCTTGCTGGGATAATCATAGGTTTGTATGGGCTTATCTGTCACGGTGCCTGGGTTTATTTTGGGGTAGTGCTTGGGTTATTTATTATTTTTCTTGGTTTTATCTGTTAGATTCATTTAAGACTTGAGTTTAATTGACTGCTTTTGTTTAGGGAGGCTAGGAAGTGATGACTGATCTTCAGTGTACCAGGAGGCTCTAAAATTAAAAGAGCAAAACAAAGTTCTCTATTGTCAACCCTACAACCCAGATGCCTTCGATGAGATGGAAAGGCCATTCATACTCATTATTCAGGATGATTGGATGCTCCGCATGTGCTTGCATTTCTCAACAAACAATGCTTGGGCAATAGACTCCACATTCAAAACAAATGTTTTTGGGATGCCACTCTATACAGCCGTATTGCCAAATCAAAATGGATTGGTTTACCCTTGTGGTTTATGTTGTGCACACATGATGTAGGAACATCTCAAGAAAGCATTGCTTTGCAAGTGACACTAAGGCTTGTGTTCCACAGAATGAGCAACATTCGCCCTCGAGCATTGGTGATTGACAAGTGTATGACTTCATTATTGGCCATCAATAAAGTTGTTCATGCTGATCAATCTTGTTGGGAGGTGGACAAAGATGGGCTAACTCAACAAGTTGCATGTATTGTCTTGCTATGTTGGTTCCATACCAAGAAAGCATGGGTGGAGCACTTGCTTCCACAGGTTTGTACAATGGTTTTGTATATGTGTATGTGGGTTTATCTCCGTGTCTGAGGTTTATCTGTTAGTGCTTGGGTTTATCTGTTAGTGCCTAGGTTTATTTGTTAGTGCCTGGGTTTATCTGTCTATGCCTGGATCTATTTGTTTGTGCCTGGGTTTATCTGTCAATGCCTGGATTTATTTGATGGTGCCTGGGTTTATCTATCAGTGTCTGGGTTTATCTATCAGTGCCTTGGTTTTTCTGTGTGTGAGAGCTTATCTGTGTGGACCTGGGCTAATATGGGTGAACTATAGATTATCTCGTATATGTTTCTTGATATGCCTGCCCACTTTTTTTGCACGCTCCTAAGGAGATGCGTGAAACCCTATATGCATCAATGGAAAATCTAATGCAATGTGGTACAGAGGACAACTTCGAGGCTCGGTATGCCCAGTTGTTGATAGAATGTGAAGGCCACCCTAATATTGTAAGGTATATCTGCAATGGTTGAGCCGCAAAGACATGCATCTGTGATGAATGTGGCCAGAATACGTTCGTTTATTTCCACATGGGCATGTGGACACTACCAATTTGGTCGAGCGACTATGGCAGTATGTGAAATACACGCTTCTAGATGCAAGGATCAATCGATCAGCCTTGGATCTATTGCATGCCCTGGTGGGTGACTCCAACACCGGGACACGAATGGGTGGCACTGCTATCGAGTTCTTTCGTCAGAAGCAAGAGATTGGTATAATATTTTCTTTTTATATTAATCAAAGCAAAGGTAATGGGATTATTCGTTTGCATGAAGACTTGCACTTGTGCCTGGGTTTATAGTATGGTATAGTTTTATATGGTTGCCCGGGTTTATCTGTGTCTGGATTGCTTCTGAAGCTGATCACTGTATATTTTGTGTAGTTGACTCTGGAAAGCACAACATTTATGGAAATGATTGGCTGCAGACCACAAGACTTGCACGAGGTGAAGAAATCTTAAGGAGATATGCAAATGACCCATCGACGACTCAAGTTATCGATGAAGGTGCACTCTTATTTAAGGTCTTGAGCATGTCATCCACAGGGACATGGTATCAAGTTAGTATATAGTCGGCATATTGTGACTGCCCAGATTGGTTTAGCAACTGCAAGCATCTGTATGGAATGCGACTCATCTTAAGGGTCTTCTTTTCTCATATTAGCCATATTCTACCCATCATTGACACAGCCCGAGAGCTAGTCATGGAGCACGATCCTGAACAGTTTGAGGATACTACCATCGATGTAGAGCCTCCTCCAACACAAGTTTTGACCCAATGCATTGACGAGCTAAAAGCACTCTTGCACAACATTGAAGAGGGCATTCCATCATATATTGACTCAAAGATCTTCTCATTGGTGGAGCAAGTGCGAGCAGCATATGTTGGCCTCTTTGCTCAAAGAGCACCTATGGAGATCGATTTGCCAAAGAAGGGAAGTGTAACACAAGTACATGCACATGTAACTGCCACTCGACTTGGGCATGGCCAACCTAGGCCAGAAGGAGTAAATATGCAAATCACGGTGCCCACACGGCCTGCTAGACAAACGGGTCCCTTGCGATATAAGCATCAAAGGGGCCGTAAGCGATTTTGGTTTGCTTCACAAAGGCGGGTTTACTGTCATCATTGTTGCACAAGGACTTTCTTGGTGGACGAGGGGGTCGATACATGCCACACTTGCAATGCATTGTTGCCTATGACTCCACGGCTAAGAGCTCAAGAAAAGCTAGGAGCATTGATAGGCCGACAAGCCTTGTTGTTTCATGGGTCTAATGATTATGAATGCCTTGTTACATTTGTGGTATGCGGACCAAACAATGACGATGAGCGTTTGTTTGATCTGAAGTTCAATGATGGGGAAACCATGCATGGAGTATTGGCATCAGCTCATCGAATTGTACTTTTGTAAAACTGAGCAGTAAACATCTTCTCCTTGCCTTGCTGTTTTGCCCGGGTTTATCTGTATCCCATGTTTGGTTATTTGTACTATTTTTGGACCTCTCAATCACCTACCATATCTTTTCACCTGAAACTGAGCAGTGAACATCTTCCTCTTGTCTTGCTGTTTTGCCCGGGTTTATCTGTATCCCATGTTTGGTTATTTGTACTATTTTTGGACCTCTCAATCACCTACCATATCTTTTCACCTGAAACTGAGCAGTAAACATCTGCCTCTTGTCTTGCTTTTTTGCTCGGGTTTATCTGTATCCCATGTTTGGTTATTTGTACTATTCTTGGACCTCTCAATCACCTACCATCTCTTTTCACCTGAAAAAGGCAAGTTTTAAACTTATTATTATGGTGGTAAAGGAGTGGACTATTCTTACTTTGTACAACTTGATAGGCTTTTTGTTTGTCTTATTTCAATCAACCTTATACCTGTTTTGGGTTTTGCTCAACCTATCGGCACAACTTCTTGTCTTGTGATGGAGAATTTTGACTCATTACCTGCCCTAAAATAATTTTCAATACCTCTGCTTTATACACTTAATTCCATACCTATTTTAATTGACCATGGGCTACCTCTTTATGTGGCAGTTCATTCTCGATGCCCTCTTAGGATTGTATTTCTTGTGCAACTATTAGGTGTATAGTTTTTCTCAACTTTGATAGAGATTGCAATGTCTATATAGTTAGATTTAAGTTATACAATAATAATTTTTTATGTTAATATTAGACTAATTTCGTTCAAACACACAGAGAGAGAGAGAGAGACTATCAACATAGTTTAGTTGTAGAAATGTACGTGATGCAAGTGGAGAAGAGATTTGTCCTTCTAGTATGATTGTCTTATACTCTTGGCATATCTTCCTTTCCTCTTTCTACCATCATCATTGTGGATTTTCACTACGAGCACTAATACTACTACCACTACTAATAGCTTAGGCACAATGGCAATGTCAATGCTTTTTTTGAAACTTGTCCAAGGAAAATTAAATGCATGACTAACGCACCAAAACATAAAACACGATGAGGCCTCATAAAACATTGGATGAGTTTTTGTGTGTGTGTGTGTGTGTGTGTGTGTGTGTGTGTGTGTGTGTGAGAGAGAGAGAGAGAGAGAGAGAGAGAGAGAGAGAGAGAGAGAGAGAGGCTTTCAAACCTTATGGTGAAATTTGCCATGATACCAAACAACACAACTTGTAAATACAACTTGAATGACAGCTTGCAAATACAACCACAAAATCTACGCACTTCACAAGCTTTCACATTTACCATGGATGTATACCCAAGGCACACTATTCAAACTATGAAGCAACTTCAATTCATAGCTTAAGCCAAGAGAGAGAAGGGAAAGCCAACACATTGCATGCTAAAGATGAGTATGTGATGCAAGTTCATACAAATAGCATTTTCTAAGTTTGCAGCACACTATACAAATAACATATAAACCATGAGTGCAAACCACTATACAAATAACATGTCAACCCCGACAACATATCAACCCAAGAAATCCGTAAAGCCTAGACTTATTTGATAACCGATAAAGTAAACCTGGTACACATATCAACCCAGGAAATCCATAAACCCAGACTTAATTTAACATCCGAACATGTAAACGAGGATAACATGTCAACCCAAAAAATTTGTAACACAAAATTGTTTTAACCACCTAGCATAAGCCGAGGAGAGAATGAAAAGTTCACATTCCATGTTAGAGCTGATAAGTATGTGAAACAAAATCATACAAATGACATAGTCACTCAAAACAATCTCAAGCAGGTGAAGATAAAATCTCTTGCACCTCATCCTCATCACTACTAACATCTTGGGTGCCATCCTCACTGTCCCCTTTGCCACTTCCATCGCCGTCATCCTCGTCATCAGTCCCATCATCCTCACCGTCATCACCGCCACCACTTATGTCACTCCCACCATCGTCATCATCGGCACCAATTGAGTCACTCCCACCACTTATGTCATCACCGCCACCACTTGTGTCACTCCCACCATCATCATCATCATCGGCATCCCCATCGCTACCATAATCGGGATCATCATCCCCACTCCCATCCTGGTTAGACTCGTCATCACTCCCTCCGCTACTCCCACCGCTGCTTTTATCCTCGTCACTACGAACAATCAAGGTCCCCACTTTGATCCGGTGCTGCAATAAAACAGATTAATTTAAACTCAGACATAGAATAAACCCGGGCACTTATAAAAAAACAAACCCAATTAAAATAGTAAAGTTGGCTTCTATGACCATAGAACTTACCCTAGATTCATAGCCCTCCTCCACATGACTCTTGATCTCCTTTTTCATTGCCAGACAAAGAGAGTTGCACACCATTCCATGACAAATAAATCCGGGCAATAAGAATACTAGACAGAGAGAGTTGCACACCATGCCATGACAAGTAAAGCCGGGCAATAAGAATACTAGAGAGAGAGAGAGAGAGAGAGAGAGAGAGAGAGAGAGAGAGAGAGAGAGCACACCATGCCGTGATAGATAAACCTGGGCAATAAGAATGCTAGAGAGAGAGAGAGAGAGAGTTGCACACCATGCCGTGACAGATAAACCCGGGCAATAAGAATACTAGAGAGAGAGAGAAAGAGAGAGTTGCACACCATGCCGTGACAGATAAACCCGGGCAACAAGAATACTAGAGAGAGAGAGAGAGAGTTGCACACCATGCCGTGACAGATAAACCTAGGGACTTCTTACCACAGTTGTGGAGGTAGTACAGCTTGTCCCTGATTGTTTTGCTCTCTTTACTTGAAGCTTGGGACACTTTGAAGAGCCGACAAGGGCAAGAGCCTTATCCGCCGGCCCTTCATCCTCTTGCCCCGTCTCCACATGCTTTTTAGCCTTATTCTTCACACCATCCCTCTTTAGAGCAATCTTAACCTCCGGCACCTTCTCCAACTGCCCCTTGCCCGTGTGCCCCTTTCACCTTGACCTAACCATTTTATCAAAGAAGAGGAAAACCATAAGATTAAAAAAAACAATTCATTGGCTTCTTGCACAACACTTGAGGGGCTTACCTCATCAACAGCAAGTTTCCGCTTGACGGGATCACGGACTTCCACCTCTTTCATCCTCTTCAACCTCTTCACATTTTGTTTCTCGGGGACCGCCGTACCTTCTTTCTCTTTCACATCGGCCTTGGCCTTTCTCTTGTTCACCTATGACAATGCACTCAGACATAAACTCGGGTGCAAGGACCAAAAACACTTGCAAGGAACACTTTCATTGCAATAGTCTGCCTAGGGCCGTTTGTTGGGTGTTAAGTAGTAGAATGCTCTTGTAATATATATTGTTTGGTTGGAGCAGTATTTTTATCATTGGTATAGTGTGTGTATGCAATTGGCGGTGCTGGATATTTAGGTCTTGTGTGATGTCAACATAATATGGGAGGAAATATTGGATAGTGTTGTAGATGTTGAAGGTGAACTGGTGTCTAATGAGTTGGTGTTAAGTTTGTTTGTCATTGTTGTGGTTTTGTTGTATTTAGATTCATTTGTATCCAGGATAGGTTGTGAGTCCATTTGTTAGATGTTGAGTTTCATTATTTATCCATGGTAGAAATAGAAGACATTGTTCTCTATAATAATTATCTGGGTTCTTTGCGGCATTATATTTGACATATCGTATAATTTTGGTTTGGTACGTTTTTTGTAGAGTTGCTTGTTGTAGTGTATGTGGAGGCAAATTCTGCTAATGATATGGCATTAAGCTGGGTAGGACGTGTACAGTATTTGTCTTTGCTTGTCTCGTAAAAGATTTCTGTGCTAAACGGGTTTATGTTTTGCAAGAGGTGCTTTTGCTTGAGAAGCATTGTTCTCTCGTGGGGAGGGCTTGTGTTTATGAATATAAATTCTCGAGTTGCACTGTAGAGAGGTAGAGAAAGTGCAATATATACTGCTTGTTGTGATCTTAGTTGCGATGTGTTTAGTATAGTGTTTCCTATTTTTAGAAGTCTATCAAATGTAGCTGTCATTAGAGAAATATTGGACTCTCAAATGGGCCCTATAAGGACTTTGACTTTCTCCCTCTTGTCCAAAATGGGCGCATGGTAAAATTTTTGCAAATGAAATCAAAACTTGTCGGACCTTTTGGATTTAGAATGTACACATAAAGATCTATCCATTGATATATAGCATGCCATCAGATTCCTTATATTCTAGAAGATTCTATTTTTTGATGTGACAACTCCGTCTTATAAATGGAATCTCTCCCCATATTTCAGCTTTAGTGGGGAGGCCATAACTTCTACAAATCAACTCCAAATTTGTCGGAGTTTGGGGATTTAGAACATACTTTCTAAGATCTTTCCAATGAGATGTTGGTTGATAAGGTTTTGACAAAGCGTTTATGTACTTCACCGGGTTGCCCACTTTGGACAAGAGAGGCAAAGTCAAACCTCCTTATAGGGCCCCTTTGAGAGTCCATATTTTCCCTAATGATTGTTTTGAATGCAAGAGTCAAATTTTTCTTTGATTTCTTTGATGAGTGTGTTATCAAATTTTGTTACATATGAGGTGCAATAGGTAGCTGCTTTGTGTGCATTTAAAATATATTATAGCTTTGAAATGGTTGGATTGAAATTATTTGTGTAGATTCTTTGATATTTCTTTTCAACAAAAGTGTTGGGCATGAGATTGTGGATGCTATAGCTTGGATGTAATCCTCAAATCGAAGGTCCATAGATAGGAGCCACTGTTTAAATGTAATATTTTCTTCATAATATAGTAGAAATAGGTTATCTTTGATTTGTTTGTGTTTCTTTCTTTTGTATTGGATATTGTTATGTTGAGAATGACAAGGTTCTAAAATCATAGTGAAAGGCATCGGATAGGAAGAAAAGTCAAAGTGGCATCCCTTGCGCTTTCTAAAGCAAGACTTCTTATGCTTGTGTGTTTGAATTTCTTGTAAATCTATAGGAAGAAGCATGGAATCAGTTGTTATGTACTTATCAATGAGATCCACAACATCTTCATTGGGATCTTTTCCATAAACAGGAGCATTTTCTATCCATAGTAGCCCATGATCATGCTGACTACCTCGGCTCTGGAACTAGGTTATGAAAAAGTAATCCTTGAGTTTTCCTAATATGGTTATATCCTTGGCTAGAAATTTCTTCATCCTGTTAAACCAGTTCAAGTAAAAGCGGGCTATTGTTATAGGGTCAGCTCGGATCAAATCTCGTATGTATGATGCTTTTGTTTGTGTGCTTGTACGCACGATGGGGTTGAGCTTAATAAGTGTTGTAATCAAAGGTTTCCAACATTTCTCAGCCGCAGAAAATGTGACGAAGAATGTAGGTGGTCTGAGCTATCTAATCCTAGCGAAGGTTTTTTTTTAATAAATTTTTCCTTGTAGTCAGGTGATGTTCATAATGCCTCAAAGTCATGATATCCAAGTTGGGAAGACAAGACCTTCTCAATGTTAGTATCTCCAACAACTTGTGCGGCCACTAGTGTATTGTGATTTAGCTTGCCTTTGCGCATACGGATCCAGATGACCCTAGGATTTTTTGAGTCATTACTTTGAATGTTTTGAAAAAATGATTCTCTATATTTAGTGAGAATCTTCTATCGCTGTGCATAATTTCCCATTGAGCCACATATTGATATTTATGTTTAGCAAGTGTATGGTATTTACAAAGCTCACCGTAGAAAATAGTAAGGAAACTAAGTTCTTCACATTATTCATCTTTGAAAATACTCAAAGGACTATTTCCCTCAGTAGGAGCTACAAAGAAGATTTTGTCGTTGTGATCGACTACTTGTTGTGATGACTCAATTCCATGGAGCATGACATCTGTGGCTAGATCATCTTCTTTTGGTGGTTGATTAATTTCGGCAGAATCATCAGGCAAAGGGCAATGCAGACTATGAAAATGGCCTAACCACTCGTTGTTTAGAGTAATTTTTTCCTTCTTGTATAAAGATCTTTGCAATAGCTGAGCAGTGGCTTTCATTGTAAGCAATGGCCGGCCGACCCCAAAAAGGTAGCAATGATTGTACTGTTTCATACCCACTAGGATTGAGGCTTCATCATGAATAAACCTCGACAATATTTGTTGTGTTCTTCCCAAGGATGCCAAAACATTAACAATGCGACCTCGTAATCCAAACTGACCATTGTATGTAAGCTCCCTAATTTTGGTGAAAGGTAGCCTGGCACTGACAAGGTGGCTTTCTAAATGATTTGAATTCTCTACTATAGGCAAGGGGAGGTTAAATCGTATGGAATTCAATCGGGTGAGTAGTGCACCATGATCTCGCCTTTTACGGCCGCATGAAACACAAACATAGTTTTCATGTATCTCGCTGTTTCTAGACCTTCCAAGTGCCAACCTACGTCCTTTTTGAGGTAATTGTGAAAACAACATTAAACGACTGCATTTACAACATTGATATAGGAACATTGTTCGCTATTTCTATGTACTGTTGTATAGCTTTGTTTGGTGGGGAGGCTTGCTCAATGTTTATGTTCAAGGGAGCTGTGGGGTGTAATTGTTTTTAAGTTTTTTAATTTTTGTTGTTATTGCATCTATTTCCAGGATGGTCCTATCACCCAAGCAAGCAAATTACCTCGCTATGGAGGCAGGGAGTTCATTCGGTTGCTGGAGAAGCAAAGCTTTCAATGGTTCTGTCTCTTCTTTGTCCCAAGTACGATACTTACATTTGTGCGAGCATCGTTTGCCCCTCAGGTAAAAAAACAAGGAACCACTTCTATCAATAATGATGATTTTGTGCAATGTTGTTGGTTCGGTTCCACTATTAAATGTTGTTGTTCTGGGTGAAGTTATTGGTACACCGTAAATATGGACATCACATGAAATATTGAATCTAAAGGAGAATACATGGATAATATCAAGCGCAGTACCAATATATGGTGTGTGGCTATTCAATACTTGGGTCAAAATGAAAGAATCATGTCTACTGGAAGCCAAATGCACCAAAGAAGGTGTCACCATGGGCGTTTGTTCCAATGATACTTTCACCACGTATAGCATGATATTGTTAATTTTTTGCAATGTGCATGACTTTATTATTTTATTAAGCACAAGGAAAACATTATTATTTCATGGGTGACTAGCTAGGAAAGCACTATCGAAATTATTATGAATGAGTTGTTCAAAAGATGCATTTTGGTTGCTTGAGGAACCCATGTACATGCACTTTTTTCCCCCCCTTGGGATATGGGGAGGGAGGAAGACAAGTAAATGAAACACACACACAGTGTGTGTGTGTGTGTGTGTGTGTGTGTGTGTGTGTGTGTGTGTGTGTGAGAGAGAGAGAGAGAGAGAGAGAGAGAGAGAGAGAGAGAGAGAGAGATGGGAATTTACAAGATGAGCAATGGATGAAAGCAATATAGTATAAAGAGTGTTTTTTTGCGTGGAGGCGATGGAGCTTCAATGCTGTAAAGAAAGAGTGTTATTTTGTCTCTTTGACAAAAGATATGACAACGCCTAACTTGTTGACGGTGAATTTTCGAGTTCGAACAAGGGAGGCTAGCAGCTCACGTGCATCCAGTACATCAGAAGCATATATGTCAACAAAGTTTTTGTCAGGATGCAATACTTTGTCGACTACGTCACCAGCTAAGGAAACATCAATTGGGGAGGCTTTGTTGGTCAAAATCTTTCCTTTGAGCTTGGGCACCAAAACAACAGTTGCAGATTTTGAGTAGATAGAGCAAAATTCTGCCTCTCATTGGTGATGAATCCTAGTAGATTTGCATTGACCGCAAAAACTTTCCACCAAAATTGAGTTTACATTCACAAAGTGCAATGTGTCAGTCACCTATGTATAGACACTTGACGAGTTAGAGCTTTCTTGAGCTATATAGTGACGATGGAAAAGCAAGATCAATACTTACTTCTTGATTCTTGACCAACATCAATAATATGGGCCTTATATGCTTCCTCCAAATGATGCTTGAGACGAGAACTTTTGACGCGTACTAGGATAGTAATATCCAAGACTGAGAGTGTATTGCTTTGGCCTGTGAAGGAACCTATGTTTCGTGCAACAAACATAGGATGCACATCAGTCTCAAGAGCACAAAAGATAGCGTGGTAATTGTCTTTGCGTGCATTCATGAAGCTAAGCTATGATTCCAAGAGAGGGAAAATATTAGAAAGCAACAAATCTATAGAAGGGCAAAGATAAGGAAGTCTCACAGTGGCACGTTCTTCAGCTGCTGGCCCATCCGCAACAACAAGATCACCTTGGGAAAGAGCAGTTTTTGAAGTGCTACCATGGACATGTATAACAACAAAGACCACAGTTCCAAAGTGTGTACGAGTGCCTTGTGCATGCAAGGACTGTGCCTCATCCAAAAATTGACTTATTTTGCTCTCTGGGTAGAAACTAAGGTTAACTTCAAAAGGCTTTGTCTTTTCTACAACCGTGGAAGCGTTGAAGAATAGTACATAAGGAGATGTGCAACCGTCTGGCTTAGTTTTTTTTTCACAGTCACATTCTCAACGTCTCCTACAACAAGAGTGTCAATGAATTGCACAATAAATTGATCACACTGATAGCACAAGTGATGGTGTCAGTGATGAGTGGGTCAACTAGATCTGCCTTAAGGTAACGCATATACTTCGCAACTTCTGGGCTTTGTTTTTAAGTCCCATATCCGTTCAGTATGCACCCCTCAAATGCAAAATGAGGGCAAATCTCAGTGATGTCAACAATGTGCAATAGAGGAATTTTAGTGGGGATATAAGGCACAAGGGAAGATGAACTAGCGGGAATCACATCCTCATGGTAACACTCAGTAGTAGTATGTTCATCTAGGATGGCACCCTCTGTAATGATCTTAGTTTTTGCAGTTACAGGCGTTGGACCCTCCAAAAAAGTTTTGGATACCACAACAAAAAAGAAACTCTTAAGGGTTGGACACAACAATAGAATATCTATCCGGCACAAGCAAGCCTTACTTGGTGCCACTGTTCCCTCGCAAGTGTTGAAAACTATGCGTGCCACCGCACCACCTTGATTCACACGCTTGAGGGATTTCGGCCCAACGCCAAGAGAAGAAGAAACATCAAGCTTGGGCAGACTCAAAGTGCTCCTTGTGCGGAGTGGAGGCACATGATCAAGAATGAGGCTACTATCGGGCTCCAAGAATGATGCAACCGTATCACGGTGCACTATCTTGTTTAACTTTGAAAAAATAGAAAACAAAATCGCATTATTGCCAAGCATACACCAAGCATTCACTACAACACTAAATGAAGATATCGACGCGCCTATATCTACGGCCATGCCTTTCCACGCATATATTGACGACATTAGTGGGCGTCACTATACGCGTCGCAATGTGTGTCGATATACACGTGGAAAGGCTTTATTTGCCACGTGTATAGCGACACGTATATCGACGTCAAAAAAATTGGGGGGGAAAAGCGAAACCCGCACGCAGGGGCCATTTTCGCCTGCTCGGATCTTGGCCGAAACCTGCTGCGCAAGTATTATGTCCATCTCCACCCTCCCCAACCCCTCTCTCTTGCTCTCTCTCTCTCTTTCCTACACACACACACACGCTGTAGAGGTAGAGAGAGAGAGAGAGAGAGAGAGAGAGAGAGAGAGAGAGAGAGAGAGAGAGAACGGTGTGTGTGTGTGTGTGTAGGAAAGAGAGAGAGAGAGAGAGAGAGAGAGAGAGAGAGAGAGAGAGAGCGGTGTGTGTGTGTGTGTGTAGGAAAGAGAGAGAGAGGGGTGTGTGTGTGTAGGAAAGAAAGAGAGAGAGAGAGAGAGAGAGAGAGAGAGAGAGAGAGAGAGAGAGAAATGTGTGTGTGTGTGTGTGTAGGTAATCAAAGAGAGAGAGAGAGAGAGAGAGAGAGAATTAATGTATGCTTAGGAAATTAAAACTAAAGAAAAAAAAATTAAAGAGAGAAATGAAATGAAATGTTATATTAACGTCTTCGAAAGGCCAAAGTGACCTATGAGACATGAGACAAGAAAGTTACAATGTGATGGATCTGATACAAAGTCAGAGTAAGAAGATGACAAAATAAAATATTATGGAATCCTAAACTTCTGGGTGTGGACTAAACGGCTAAACGAGCCAGTTGGGATAGGTAGATCTCCTCCATGGTCAGTACTCTGATCGGACATTGTGCATGTCGAGCCAAAGTGACCTAGCTAGATCCTCTGATGCAGCCTCTATCAATGTTGTGTAGTCCTCCGCAGTCGTGGGCGTCTAGATCAGTCGCTCGCTCGATCATTAGAGAGATAGGGAAGTAGAGAGCGAGAGAGAGAGAGAGAGAGAGAGAGAGAGAGAGAGAGGTAAGTAGAGAGAGAGAGAGAGAGAGAGAGAGAGAGAGAGAGAGAGAGAGAGAGAGAGAGAGAGATAGGAAATAGAGAGATAGAGAAAGAGAGTTATATATATATATATATATATATATATAGACAGAGAGAGAGAGAGAGATAGGGAAGTGGAGCTCTAGGAGTTATGGCAAAGAAATAGGAAAATAGAGAAATAGAGAGAGATAGGAAAATAGAGAAAGAGAGATAGCGAGAGCGAGATCGAGAGAGAGAGAGAGAGAAAGAGAGATAGCGAGAGAGAGATCGAGAGAGAAAGAGAGATAGCGAGAGCAAGAGCGAGAGAGAAAGAACAAGAGATAGGGTACGTAGACAGAGAAGAAACTATGGAACTAAAAGAGGCAAAGGGGTTTTGCCTGCTACATGCATTGCCATGTACACCTGGGAGTGCACGTATCTATCTACCCATATAGGATTTGCCCAATAAAGACAAGATTTTGACCCGGTGGTCCTAATCTCCGTACACCTCTGGACCGAGGTGTACGGAGATTGGGCAAGACTAGAGTTTACATTGTGAGGAGTATATATATATATATATATATATATATATATATATATATTAAAACAACATTCATAATCATTGTAGATGGCAACGTCATCAACTAACATGGAGGAAAAGATTGCATGCTCGTGAACGCTCTGCAAGTATCAAATCCTGCGCAAGCGTAGGATATGTAATGAGCATGTGCACAAGTACGGAGAGTTTGCTAGAGAAACCGTACAGAATCTTCGATACGACTCCTACGGAACCGGCATTGATTTCTGCGACATAGCACCTACATCTGAGAGAGAGAGAAAAAAGATTATGCATGAAGGTCCGACCAATATAGAGCCACGGATGGAAGCAGAAAAGGGCTTACAGATTGAAGACGACAGCATGGAGGAGATGTTGGATGCCTTCTTCTAGACAAGCGAGGAGAACGCGAACGAAGCAGCACCAGAAGCCATGCGCCTATCTCCTGAAGACATGTTGAGAAATTTGGCACGTCAACCAATCTATGAAGGTGCCAAAATATCTGTGCTTCGTACTTGTCTGGCGTTTTTGAATCTTCAGTCAGTGTACGGGTGGTCAAATGCAAGCGTCACTGCTTTGTTTAGGTACGTAATTTACAAAAGAGATTTTCCGATTGCAACAGTGATGTGCTCGAAGAGCTTTAATTTTAATTTAATGTGGCTTAAACAGGTTATTGCGGGAGCAACTTCTCCCGGCTGGCAATGAAATGCTCCCCTCCAGGCCAGACGCAAAGAAACTTCTGACCTTAGTTGGCTTGGACTACAACAAGATTCACGCATGTCCAAATGATTGCATTCTTTTTCGCAATGAATTCGCAGATTGTCTGTCGTGTTCTAAGTGCGGAGCAATGCGCTACAAACAAGATGCAGTTGGCGTGACAGTGCCAGCTAAAGTGTTGCGGCATTTCCCTATTATTCCTAGGATAAAAAGCATTGTTCGTTGTGGTTCCATTGCAAAGTTGATGCGGTGGCATTCTATGCATAGATCCACTGACGCAACATTAAGGGTGCCCGCTGATTCGAAGGCTTGGAGGCACATTGAAGATACCTAGCCACATTTTAAGAGTGAACCACGCAATTTGCGTTTGGGCATGGCAATGGATGGAGTCAATCCATTTGGCTTGAGAAGCTCGTCATGGAGCACTTGGCCTGTGTGCCTTATCAATTACAACCTCCCGCCGCGGCTTGCTATCAAGAAGGGTCATTTGATTTTAAGCTTGATTGTACCTGGTAAGTTCAAAGCAAAAAACATGAATGTTTATCTAGCTCCACTAGTTGACGAGCTCCAGGAGTTATGGCATGGGATCGACATAGCAGATGCGGTTGAACCAGTAGGACAACAACATGCAAGGATCCATGGACTTCTTATGTGGACTATGCATGATTGGCCAGGATACGGAGAAGCTTCTGGTAATGGTTATTGATTTACAAAATTCTCGCTATTCGCAAGCCCTTTGCCTTGGCCTGATTCATGCTTTGATATATGCAGGACTAACAACTTCGGGATACAATGCATGTCCAATTTGCGGGCAGTCTTTGGATGTGTGCTATTCTACCTCTCTTCGAAAGACAATTTATCAAGGCCACCACCGTTATCTTCCAGATGGCCATCACTTGCGCAAAGGCCAGCTTGGTCGCGTCGAATGTCGTCCTATGCATGTACAAGAGTGGCGTCGCCGATGGGAGCAACATGAGGGGCAACCTGTTCCAGGAATGAAACATTTGTCCATTCTCCATACGTTGCCGTACTGGGGTGATCTACTAATTAACCATTTGCTGGATCCAATGCATATATTCAAGAATGTGGGAGAGCTCCTCTGGAAGACAATCATGGGAATGAAAGACAATCGAGCTTCACGAGATGATTTGCAGTCGGTTGGAAAGATGCCAGAGCTGTGGCCTTTCACCAATGCAGCTGGTCAAACAAAACTTCCAAGAGCGCCATGGGTATTGCTAAAAAACGAAGAGCGACAAGTGAAAAGGGTGATTTCAGAGTTCAGGACGCCAACAGGATATATGCGATGTCTCAAGACAGCATTCACCCGTGACGATCAACTGTCAGGGTTGAAATCGCACGACTGGCATAAGTTCTTGCAATTCATTCTTTCAATTGCGATCAAGGGGTGTTTAACGGAGGAAGTGCGGACCTGCATATACAAGATTTCAGAGCTAGTGCGGTGGATCTCTTCCAAGGAGATACGAGAGGAATCTATTGCAGTCGCAAGGGCTAACTCCATTGAGGCAGTTTGCATGATTGAGAAGTATCTACCCACGAGCTGCCTAACTATCCAAATGCACTTGCTAGTCCATGTAGTAGATGAGGTTGCAGTGGCAGGTACAATCCACAGCCGTTGGATGTTCTTTCTAGAGCGGTTCATGAAAACACTTAAGGGTTTTGTTCGCCAAAAAGCGCGTCCAGAGGGGAGCATGGTAGAAGGATGGCTGGTGCAAGAGTCTCTTGTATTGACGACCGAATTTCTATCCGTTTCTGACCCAGAAATGCCTCGACTGTGGAGCGATGAGGAGGATGCAAGACTGCTGGGAGACGAGCCACAAGGGCAAGGGGTGCCGAAGAAAATGAACCTGGCCATGCGAGAAAATATCATGAAGTTCTGTATACTAAATTCAACACCGATGCAAAAATGGCTTGAAAGGTACGAAGAAGAAAAAGAGAGACGCAATCTAGAGTGACATGATTTCACGTGAAGTCGAATGACTAGAGGCTTACCCTTGCTTGACTATCTCGCTCCTCTACCTGAATTCCCTACAATGGCATGGTTGGACAAGATAGTGAGAGCAGCTCGACAGATCAGAGAACCCATATCTCTAGAAGAGGAAGAGTTGGCTATTGGATGTGACTGGAAGTATCATACATACATGGCACTGTGGTCGCATGGAAAGCATTTCAGAACACAAAAAATTGACAACAGAAGAAACACGTTTGACAATGGGGTAATGGTTAGTTTCATGCAAAAGAGTAGGGCCAGTGCTAGAGACACGAATGAGAGCACTAGCAACCTGGATTACTGTGGTCTGGTGTCAGATATCCTGAAAGTAAGCTTCAGGTGGTTTGAGATGTTTTTGTTGGATGTGAAGTGGTTCAAGGTGATTACTTCTGGTCGCAATGCAACGGTACGTAGAGATGGAAACAAACTTGTGCAAATAGATTCTACAAAGACTTGGACAGATGCGAGCGACACATTTTCTCTCCCCGAACATTGTGAGCAAGTGGTCTTTGTACCAGACCCTGGAGAGCGACAATGGTGGTTTGTGGTTCAGGTTGCTCCAAGAAATAAACAAGTATTTGAAGGGCAAGATCTCCTAGAGGAAAGTCAGTCAGACGACGTCCATACTACTGTGACATTAGATGAGATGGATGAAGGTATGGCAGAGGAAGTTGACAGATATACGAGGGATGACGCAGACGAGCCAGAATTGACACTTGTAGATGAAGATGCAATGGATGAAGACAATCTGCCAGAACGAGTTGGGGCAGAGTTATGTTTGCAATTAGAGATAGACGATGATACGGTGCAAGATCTTATCAATGATTCCTACTCGTCGAGGCCTAGGCCTGTAAGTGTTTGTGTGAAGACTTTGATTTAAAATTAAGCTTAAAGTTAATTTAAACAACTCTGTTCAGACGCTTTATTTTACTTTCTTTGTGCAGGACTTTAGTATGGCAGACGAGATTCCAGATCCCGCTTCCATGAGTGCAGATGCATTCATGAGCTTCGTTACACGGATGACGCCTGCTCAGATGGCAGAGGCTTCTCAGTACTGGGTAGCCAGAGGCACGGGTACTACGCCTCCGGGCTTCACACCCAAGGGTCCGACGCCTAGGGGGGGGACGCCTACGGGGTTCAGGACGCCTATGGGTACGACGCCTTCTTCTCCCATCACGGCCGCTTCGACACCTAGGGGTGGGGCAGAGGCGGGTACGTCCTCATCTCCGCAGCACGGGCGCACTTGCCGATCTCGGCGATCGTCAGGTGGAGGTGGTGGTTGCTGTGGAGGAGGGTCCACAGATGCTTTGACCCCTCCTCGCTAACGACCCCTGTCTTACCCAGGCACACCTCTCGACACACCTCTTGGCACACCAGGGACACCTTGGGGGGCACACGATTCTAGTGCCTCCAAGCTCTATAATGTACGGGGAGATGGTTCTATTGACATGGATAGAGTCGGGACTGAGATGCGACAGCGAATTCGCTAGCTCGTGGAGTTGCAGTTTTCGACCAGCATTCTGACGTCTTGGGATCAACAAGAAAAGGAAAAAGTTACTTACATAGTGGAGACCATCCTGAGAGAGTACCAGCCTGCTCCGGGTTCTTCCGTTGTTTCGACACGGTGGATCAAGGGTGTTGCACGGGACACCATCAAACATCGACGAGATGCAGCTCGGAAGGCTTTTAGGACCGGCTCGCCGAAGCCTTCGGGCATCCCACACGAGACGTGGCTGCAGATCAGGGAGGATGAGCAGACAGCGGCCACGCGGTTCAGACAGCAACGTGAGGCCGCGCAGGTATGACAGATGACTAGGGAGACATCTCATCTTGGCAGCGGAGGCTTCGACACCTTTCGCTATGAGTTTGTGAGTTTCTAATCCAATTTTAACTATGGCGTTTTTTAAAACGTGATGAATCATGTATTCTTATTACTTTGATTTTTGTATAAACGCAGAATCTTGCGATGCATCGAGCTCCATCATGCGAGGAGGAGTTAGATGGATATTGCAGAGGTATCTATGAAGTACTGAATGATCTTGAACCTTCACGAGAGCTTGTAGACTGGGAGACCTTACAGTCTCGCTGATCGCTTAAGGTGAAACGTTAATATGTGTGAGTTGATTTAATTAAATCAGTATATGCGAAGTAATATCAATACTAATTTTGTGAGTTGTCCTATGTGCAGGTTGCGACGCCTAGTCATTAGTGGACCAGATTTCATCTATATGCTTTGTGAGACACAGACACGCTTCTGTGTCTCTTTTCTGTACAAACAGTTAGTGTTCAGACAGTTATTGTTTCCCTTATGGTTATGATTATTGTCATTGTCATTGTATAGGCAGTTATTGTTTCTCTTTCTGGTTATGCTTATGGTTATTGTTAATTTTGTTTATGGTTATGGTTATCTCCATTATGGTTTTGATCAAAGTGGTTATAGCTGGTTATGGTTTTAAGTTATGGTTATGGTTCGTTATGGTTATGCTTCTAAGTTATGGCTATGCTTTTCAGTTGGTACGGTTGTCTTTCATTGGCCTTAAATCTCATGTGAGATCCTACATGGATAGCATGTAGGAGGCGTATACATGATATGGTTTTTTTTGAAAAGTTTATGTAAAAACAAAGGGAACATGGTTGATATTTTGGTGCTACTCGCTTTCTTGGGCAGAGGGCAGGAAGTCTGGTTGTGGCTGTGTCCATCTTTTAACTAGGCACAGGCCAGGCTACCTGTCCTCTGCCCAAGAAATTTTTTTTCTGCTATGGTCGTCGCTATGTGCGTCGCTAATAGCGATTGGTTTCATAACGACGCAGATAGCGACGCTCATAGCGACAGGCCGCGTCGATATCTGCGTTGATAACACGTTTTTTTGTTGTAGTGATTTTCTATAAGTTATCAAGCTATTGAGTCACTATCTTCAAACTCCATCGAGCGAACATCATTAGATTCATCACACATAGGTTCTGCATTGTCATCATAGCCAACGTAATGTCCATCGAGTGGGTTCGGCGAGGAGGAAGAGGCAGCCATATTAAGAAAGGGTGGTAAATAATATCCATGCAATTATTACTTGACGTGTTCAAAAGAAGCAAAGAGAAAAGAATATTCTTTAGCTAAAGGATAAATAAGCTCATAGAAACAATACTTCACACAGTCATAGAGATCTTAGGATCAATAAGGAAAAGGGATAGTCTTGAATAATTTTTTGCACCAGTAACACTACTTATAAACTACAATCCTTCCTTCTCTTTCTCAACGTTCACTAAGTCTTAAGGCTAACCTACTATCAGATCTATTAAATGGATTTGACACTTATTTAGACACATGCAAGAGAACATCAAATTCAAAGGCATTAATGAACCAGTGGACAAAGGTACACCGATCAAAAAGGGTACCCCCACTTTATCCATTTCATACTCTTCTTGTGCATAGACTGTGCAGCTTGAGGTGGCAGATCCAAGAGTATGTGTTGGTGGTCTAGCGTTCCCACAATGCTCATGCGTTGAACACCATAGAAACATCAAAAGGACGAGCCTAAAATTTCCTCTTGGCAAACTCAGCAGAAAGAAGTTTGCATGCTTGGGGAGATGAATTTTCCCGAGCACTTGGAGGAGAAGGATTTTTGAAAAAGCAACGTTCATGGGAAATTGTGCCATGTCTTAATAGCATACCGGTTTCAATCTCGGGAGTACTGGCTAAGGGCACGACATTGGTTGGAAACAAGGCACAACCTTTGGACTCAGTTCCTGTTTTGTTTTTAATAATAAAAGGCTTATTCAATGAGTTCTTGAAAGGAAAACAAGCGCTAACATGGAAGGTGACTCAAATTTCAATTTTCTAAAGCTCAAAACCTTCTAATGTGCCTACTTAATATGTTTTGAAATATTTTTTATTTTTTTGAGATTGGGGAGACCTAATGCCCTCGTAATTTCCATTAGGGAGAATCGTTGGGAAATCTTTCCTAGTTCACCCCTTGGAATTGAGAAAATGATCGGACTCAAACACACAACCTCTTGGGTGAATACCAAAGGTTCATGCACCAACTAATTCACCCTCTCACGCGACATAAAATGTACAAGAAAAGCCAACATGTGTGCTTGTCTTCTTGCTCGGCATTCCTCACCATTGGTTACCCGCCCGTCACTTGCCTCCATCGCCTACCACCCCCCATCGACCCACCTTGCACATGCATGTTCGCACCATTGCGGCCACCTTAATTGTCCGCTCTGAGTGCTGAAATTTGCTATAGCGCCCCCCCTTTCCCCCCCCCCCCCCTTCTTAAAAGAAAAGCTTTCAAAATTGTACCCCAATAGTTTAATTATTTGTGGCCATTTGTTGTATTATCTTATTTTTTTGCAGTTAGCTGATGGAAGTTAGCTTCATTGGTTGAGTACTTGTCCTCCTTCACCCAAGTGCGGCCGTGTGACGTTGAGAAAAGCCCGTCGACACACTTTGTATCACCTCCCACTAGATGTGTGGGCATTGCTACGAAAGAAAAAAGCTTCCCATAGTTAGATTACGTTGACCTTGTTGTAATTTTGACTAGCAGGGCACAAATATTGCTTGCAATGAACAATGCTACTACTTAGGCTCCATCACATCTCCGCTGCAACACTGTTTATGGGACTCACAAGGCGGCCATGTATGTAGCAAGACATTGTGGCAGTGTGGAGATTTGAGAAGGCGTGCACGTTACCTCCGTCTTGCGCTTGGCCTTCACCCAAATCCCTCAAAAGATCATGGCGGTCCACGTGGATGGAATCCTTCAAAGTACGCCCAACCCAACACAACACTAAGGCCTTTCCTTAGCAGGTCAAAAACCCAAAAAGTAAACCTCATTTTCTAGATTTCCTCTTGGAAAATTCAAGAAAGAGAGTTTTGTATATTTGGAGAAATGTTTTTTACCGAACACTACATCTCTCTCTTTCTATCTCTCTCACATAGACACGCACACAGGCGAGTGGATTCATTGGATTTGACGATGCACGACATCTTTGTTTGTCCTCTCACATATGTGAGGCAGTCTCGGTAGTAGTCGGTACCATGATTCATTTTTCGGTAAAAATATGTCTCAACTTAATATTGTACGGTTTTCATTTTGGAAAATGGTCGTTGAGAGCAAGGAGAAAAGAAGAAATTTTGCCCCAAAATAGAGAAAAATAGTATAAAAACCTGGAAAATTAATGATATTTTTGAAAATTTCCTCTTGCCAAATTCAATAAAAGGAATTTTGTACGTTTGGAAAAAGGATTTTTTCGGAACACTGCTAGCATGATCTCTCTCTCTCTCTCTCTCTCTCTCTCTCTCTCTCTCTCTCTCTCTCTCTCTCTCTCTCTCTCTCGCTCGCTCGCTCTCACACACACACACACACACAGTCTAAGACTCTGAGGCAATCAAGTTGAATCAACTCATCTAACTGCGTCACCAACCCTAGACGAACAGTCTGCGGAGCGCCATGTAGATGCACTCCTGCAGCCAATTACTTTGTAGAGGGTACTACTAGAGAGAGAGCTCAAGGATCTCATGTTGTGTAGCCGTGATGCTGACAACCAGAGAGATGCCTCCCTCACCCTCTGCAACCTCGCAAAGACTAGCCACTAGCTCCATCCATCGCTTCTACATCGACTATCGAGCCTGAGCTAAACGCAGTCGCCGAGTGCAGCAGTAGACTCCCACATGCACACGAACTTCTAAGTTCTGAGGCTCTATTATCCAAGTTGAACTCCGCACGCAAATTTCACGCCGTCCTCGCTCTTGCAGCCACTGCTGTGCAAACTTGTTGGCCGTCCACATGGATACCATCGGTAGAAGTACACCCAAGCAATCCCAACACTAAGGCGTTTCCTTTGCATGCCAAAAAGAGAGTCCTTATAAATTTGTTTTCTAAAATAGTCATTATAAGATAAGTTAACACTACAAACTAGGGTTGTATATCTCACCCTTATGACTTCTCAAGATTGGTTCTCCCTGCTCCATAAGCAGCGGGGCAGAAAATGTCCATGTTCAAGGTGGGTGATGGTTGTGAAGAACATATGCCGCCTGTAGTGGCCTCTTGGGATGAATGTTTTCTTATGGAAGATGATATGGGGATTCATGCCTACTAAAGTAATGGTCCTTGCTAAGGAAATTGGTCTAGACAGATTTTTGCAATGCAGAATGGCTTCTGAAGACCTCTCTCCCAATGATCTATGGTCTAGCAGGCAAGATTTGCAAATGGGTCCAAAAGACCTGGAAAATAGGATTTTTCAAGAACGATCTATTCTTGGGAGGAAAGGTATTTGCGAGCCATACGTTGCACATTGCTACACAAATTGTAAGGTATTGCTACTTCAAACACATTTGGAAGGCAAGGAACTATCGAATCCTGGAGAACTCCTTGGAAGTAGCTATATTCACGAAGATAGTCCAAGAAAGCAGGGTAACGATCATCCAACATTGGAAAGCAAAAAAACTCAGAGGAGTGGAAAAAGACCCCGGGTGCCGCAATACGGACATGCAAAGGTGAAAGAATGGGCTCATTCATAGTCATGGTGGGGTGCCTCTACGATTAGCCTATGTATCTACAATCTGTTGAAGTGGTCATGGCTCACCAAGAGCATGACAAGAATGTGTGATTTTTTTAATATGTCAATATAATCCACTCACCATTGTGAGTTTTGAGAAAAAAAAAGATTTTTATCACTAGGGTTTAATCTATCTCTAGGGAAAATATATTCTTGAAATGCACACTTTCCTTTAGCTTAAAAGTTTGTTCAAACAAGATATTTAGAATTTTGATTTTTAAAATTTTAAATAGTATATATATATATATTATTTTCTAAATTTCACAATGAGCATCATAGATATTTTTTATAGGAGGTACAAATTCACAATAATTTTATTTTCCCTTCGATCGTATCTAAAGTATTGGAAATTTAAAGAGGTCATTTGCAGTTTTAAAAACATTCTTTGGAAGGCTATACGTTTTAACATGCCTACGTGATCTTTCAAAATCACCTTGTTAAAATCAAGTGCATGCTTTAACAACATGAATAAGGTGCTAAAAGGAGGAAAGAAGAGAGCAATGTCTCAATACAAACATCTATTACTCTTTACTAGTAAAACGGCGCCGCCTCCGAAGGCAGCATGGTCCCTCTTTACCCCCTTGCATGGTCCCTCTTTACCCCCTTGTCGGCAAGTCGCACTTGCCCTCAACTTACTACTCAAAGCCTCTCAAATTGGATTTTGCTACTATGTAGGGATTTACAGCTCCCAAAAAGCTACACCTATAATTAATCTCCCAATAGAGAGAGAGAGAGAGAGGTATACGCACTGCCACCAGCCAGCTCTAAGCAAGCTTGCTTTGTGGCTCTCTCTCTCTCTCTCTCTCTCTCTCTCTCTCTCTCTCTCTTTTTCAGGTCAATATGGCATTTAGAAGAGATTAACATAACATTTCATTTCAATTCAAGTCTTTCTCTCTCTACCCTCCTGCGAGAGCTCTCTCTCTCTCTCTCTCTCTCTCTCTCTCTCTCTCTCTCTCTCTCTCTAGGTCGTTCGAGGCAAGCTGCACTTGCATCCGCGATTTTGTGCACTTGGTTGTTGTGCAACATAAAGGTAGAAGGCCATCTCCAACAATGACAACCCCCTCCCCCCCCGGCCAGACCTCCTCACCAGTGCTCGAAAAAAACTTTTTTCCAGAAACTTGGCAAACCTACACATGTGAAACCACAGAGGTAAATTGACAAAATTTGAAGGTTTTCTTACCTTCAAATAAAACATTTAGAGGTAAATTTCAAATTTGTAGGTGGGACTACACTAAACCTAGGTTTTTTTCGAGCATTGCTCCTCGCTCTCTCTCTCTCTCTCTCTCTCTCTCTCTCTCTCTCTCTCTCTCTCTCTCTCTCTCTCTCTCTCTCTCCAGGTTGTTCAAGGCAGACTGCACTTGCACCCGCGATTTTTTGCATTGGCCGCCGTGCACCTTGGTTGTTGTGCGGCATAAAGGCAAAAGGCCATCTCCAGCAACGACAACCGCCCCCCCCCGGGACCTCCTTGCTAGTGCTTGAAAAAAACTCTCTTTCTCTCTCTCTCTCTCTCTCTCTCTCTCTCTCTCTCTCTCTCTACCTCCCAGGACGATAATAGAACTATCTCTCTCTCTCTCTCTCTCTCTCTCTCTCTCTCTCTCTCTCTCTCTCTCTCTCTCTCTCTCTCTCTCTCTCTCCGTGGCAAGGTAACGAAGACGAAGGCGAGGTGAGCAGGTCATCGGATTTAGTGGTACTCTCTCTATAGCTGTGTTTGCGCCAACGAATGCGAGCGGACAACATGTAGCGAAGGCGAGGGGGGAGAGAATAGTGGTAGGACATAGCGAGCGAGCTCGATTGGGTCTCTCTCTCTCTCTCTCTCTCTCTCTCTCTCTCTCTCTCTCTCTCTCTCTCTCTCTCTCTCTCTCTCAGCCGTTTTTTGACCTAGTAGACAGCAGTTCACTCTTTTGACCATAACTTGCTCATCCGAACTCCGATTTAGGTGATCTATAGCCTCAATCGAAGAGCACGAAGCCCTCTACGCATTGATGTAAAGACAGAATTTTTCTGTGTAATGGAAGGCTTTGCTGTAACAGAATCTCAGAACTGAAAAAACTGTCAAAACTTTGCGTTTTTGTTGCCGACTTGAAGGCAATGTCAGACAAAACTCGCAAGGGTGGAAAAGCCACACTCGCCATGGAGAATGATGCAAAATCTCCAAGGAATTTGGATGCTAATCCAACCACATCGTCTACAACAACGGAAGCAATGATCATGGCTTACTTGATCTCGTTACAAGAAACCGTCAACAAGCAAGGTGAAGAGTTGCGCGCACTTGCAATGGAGAATGGTACTTTAAGAGTTCTCGTTGTGGAGAATGAGCACCTCAAGAAGGTTCTTGAAATGCAAACAACACGCTTGATGCATCTTGAGAATGAAGTTCAAGAATGTAAACGCTCTCTTGTGGACATGAATGTAGTGAAAGAGCGCTTGAGCAAAGTTGAGAGTGATCATGTATTGAAAGAGGAAACGATAGATACAATACGACATGATGTATGTGAGATGAGAAATGCATCCAAATCATGGGCTGATATATGTAAGGATAATGTGGTTTCTACATCTCCTATCACGCAAGCCGTTGTCCAAGCAAAGAATGTAGAGAATGTGGACACTCAAGAATTGCAAGAACGACAAAAACGCTCAAAGAACATCGTCATTCGTGGAATCAAGGAGGAAAGCATGGAAACACCCCAATCTCTTGCGGTTGCTATTGAAGAGTTTTTTGCTACACACTTTGGCATGTCAGGAATCATGGCTTATGGTGCACATCGAGTTGGAAAACAAGGAGTCCCTCGCTCGGGAGAAAGACCTATTGTATGTACCATGGCTGATGAGGTAAAGAGAAAGATCATCCTTGACAATGGTTGGATCTACCTCAAAGGAACGGGCTGTAATGTATATGAGGATCGCACTCTTATGCAACAAAATGTACGTCGCAAAGCATACGAGGAAAGAAGCAAGAAGGTTAAGGTATCATCTCAAGAAGAAAAGGCACTTGAGGAGGATGCAAGTCCACCCAACAAATAGGGACACATGATCTATGAGACCAACTCACGCTTGCGAATAAGCTTTTGGAATTGTAACGGGTATCCATGGAATGCGGGAATTGGCATTGATGAGCTTACCAATGACTCCGATGTGATACTTCTTGTCGAAACATGGGAGCATGATGCGCAACGAATTCTTGGATTTGACAAATACGATGTACATTCTTTGATGTGGGCCAAAAATGCAAAGCAACGAAGAGGCCAAGGAGGCGTAGCATGTATGACCAAAAAGGGTTTGAAAGATGTTTCCATTGTCAAAGAAGATAAGTATAAACGCTACTTATGGCTGAAAATCAGCCCACCAAATGGTCAAGTCATGTTTGTGGCCGGCTGCTACATTCCTCACTATGACTCCAACTTTTATGCTCGCTTGAATATGGATAGAGATCAGCCCTTTGTTGAACTAGAGGAAGACATTGCTCATTACAAGGATCAAGGTGAAGTCATTGTTTTTGGAGACATGAATGCTCGCACAAATATGTTACAACACGATACACAACAAGTCGACATGCCGCATGTATCGAGAAGAGTGGATGACTCATACATGTATAATCGAAGTTCTAATGATGCAAACGAAGTGGATCACTATGGAAAGTCACTTCTACATATGTGCAATAGTACCGGAATGCTCATTGAAAATGGTGTATCTCTATGGCAAGGCACCAATGACTTTACATGTAGAAAGCACAATGGTGCTAGCGTGATTGACTATATGTTGTTCTCAGAAGCCACTCTAGAATGCATACAAAGCTTTACACTTGGTGAATGGAATCCGGAATCGGATCATAGGATGTTATGTATTGACCTCAAGTGTGGTAAACGGCCCGAGCATGTAGCCTCCAATCATGATGTGAATCATTTGTACCTACGTCTAGACTTCAAACGAGCACTTATATATGCTGATATGGTGGACCAAATGTTAAGCATGATAGAGCATCAAGGGAGCCCAACATTAGAATGCAAGTGGAAAGTTTTCAAAGAAGTAATTTTCTCTTGTGCGAAGGAATGCTTTTCGGCGAAACACATGTCTTGCAAAAGGTCTAAGAAGGGTAGCACCAAGAAGAAATGGTTTGACATGGAATGTAGTCAAGCCCGAAAACACTTGCTAAGATTGGATGCAATCAAAGACAAGGAAGTTTACTTGGAATGTTGACACACATACAAAGCACTTGTTCAAAAGAAGAGGAGAAGGTGGGAAGTCGAAAAACAACTTCTTTTAGCACAAGAGAAAGCACATGCATGTGGCAAGTTTTGGCAAAATCTAAAAGGCAAGCGCGTTGAGAGCTTTGGTGACTTGACTCTTGAGGATATGTATATGCATTGTAAGAACCTCTATGAGCAACCCAATGTTGATAAGATGGAGGGTTGTAGCTCCCTTCCATTTATGTCTCCCTTCTTTACCATTGAAGATGTATGCCGCGTGCTTGAGAAACTTGCTACTCGCAAGGCAGGTGACCTTCAAGGTGTCAAGGCTGAAATGATTAAATGGACAAGCAAGAAAACACGATATTGGATATGCGATATGTTTAACCTTGCACTTCAGTATGGCATGCCTCATGATTGGAGTGCAAATTGGATCAAACCTTTGCACAAAGGAGGAGATGTGAACAACTATCGCACTATAATGGTTGGTTCTTTGATGGCAAAGTTATTTGGATGTATCATGGAGATGAAGATAAGTGAATGGGCTGAAAAGAATGGCAAACGTGCGCTTGGCCAAGCAGGTTTTCGAAAGCATCATAGCACTATTGATCACCTTGTCACTCTTCGAGTTCTTATGGAAGCGTCTCGATTGAAAGGAAAAAAGTTGTATTGTTGCTTTGTGGATTTCAAGAAAGCTTTTGACATGGTACCGCGAGGAAATCTTTGGAGACGTATGCAAAGCCTTCAAGTGCCGAGAGAATTTATGCATGCAGTCTTTTGCATCTACCAAAAAGTGATATGTCGATTACGTATGGGAGATGGAATTTCAGAATTTTTTGCAAGCACTATTGGTGTCAAACAAGGATGCCCACTTTCCCCAACCCTCTTTGGGCTACTCATTGATGAATTGGAATACATGGTTCTTGATTTTATGCAGCAAGAAGGCATAGAAGAGGTTAAGATTGGAAATGCGGTGATCATGCTTTTGCTTTATGCCGATGATGTAGTGCTCTTGGCACATACCTTAGAAGATGCACAAAAGCTTATGAGTGTCTTGGAACGCTTTTGCCTACATAGCGGGCTGATCGTGAATGGATCCAAAACCAAGGTTATGCTTGTAAAGACCCTCAATGATGAAAATCCATGCATTGTATACAACAATGAGAAACTTGAAGTGGTAGATCACTTCAAGTACCTTGGCCTTGAGGTTCCATCCAATCATAAATGGAAGGATTGTGCAATGCGTCGCTTGGAAGGCGGAAAGAGGGCTTATTATGCATTTGAGAACATGTGCAATGCAGGAGAGATCAAGTGTTGGGCTCTCAAAAAGTACCTCTTTGACACATTGGTGACACCGGTGCTTCTTTATGGAGTGGAGGTGTGGGGTGGAAGCATCGGGAAGTCTACTTGGAAAGAGTTTGAGAATGTTCAAAAGCATTTTCTCACCAACTTTCTCCAAGTCAAGACACAAACACCCTACATGCTCTTACTTCTTGAGTCCGGATCGCTTCCCATTGAGGTCTTGGGCATGGAAAGGGTTGTGGAGTACATGCGTAAGACACAACGTAGCCCTTTGCATCGACTTCCTAGAATCGCATATGAAGCAAGTCAAAAGGTTCAAAAGACATGCAAGAGCAAAATACTAAGTTCGGGGTGGATGCTTGATATCAAGAAATGGTTTGGAAGATGGGATGCATGTCACTTGGTCAAGGATGCGTCGATCGACTCCCAAGTTAATGAGGCCTTCTTACAACGCCAATGTATCATGGCTTGGGAGAAATCCGGAGGTTCTCGCTTCAGCCATTACACCACACACGTTGCCCCAAACTACAAATCTCTCTTCTTCTCGGAACGAGGTAACCGAACCCATTCCTACATCCTTGAGCCCATCCCGTTGAGTGCGATCCGCACCATTGCCTCCATTCGTCTTAGCTCCCATTCTCTACGCTGCGAGACAGGACGTTGGGGCACTGGCGAGGAGTGTCATCGACTTTGCACCTTATGCCTCGTCAAGTGCGAGAGAGTGAGTACCACACACTACTTGAGTGCTCAGCTTTTGACCACATTAGGTCCTCTTTTCCCCATATATTCAGCCATGAGCTCTCCCTACATACCTTCCTCTCCCAACCACGATGTGGACTCTCTATTGCGACGCTCATTTCAGCCATTTTTGAGCATCGAGAGTCACTTATGAACTCCACCCACACCACGTGACATGTTCATTTGGTCCCATAGGTCATATTTGACCTCCCAGGACGATAATAGAACTATCTATCTATCTATCTCTCTCTCTCTCTCTCTCTCTCTCTCTCTCTCTCTCTCTCTCTCTCTCTCTCTCTCTCTCTCTCTCTCTCTCTCTCTCTCTCTCTCTCTCTCTCTCTCTCTCTCCGCGCTCAGAGAGCATTGCCCGGGAGCTCAGCTGTCAACGGCTGGTCGCCTCTCTCTCTCTCTTTGTCTCTCTCTTTCCGAGCGAGCACGTGCAGGCAGTCCCTGTGACCTGTCTCTCTCTTTTTGAGAGCGCAGGTGCAGGCTACACTGAGTCTGCTCTCTCTCTCTCTCTCTCTCTCTCTCTCTCTCTCTCTCTCTCTCTCTCTCTCTCTCTCTCTCTCTCTCTCTCTCTCTCTCTCTCTCTCTCTCTCCAGTGTTCGGGAAAAATGTGTCTCAGCTTAATATCGTGCCATTTTCAATTTCCAAAATGCCGGTTCACGGAAAGGGGAAACGGAGAAATTCCGCCCCATAATAGAGAAAAATAGTGTAAAAACCTGAAAAAGTAGCCTAAATTTTCTAAAATTTCCTCTTAGTGCGAATTCAAGGAAAGGAATTTTGTATGTTTGGAAAAATGATTTTTCCCTCTCTCTCTCTCTCTCTCTCTCTCTCTCTCTCTCTCTCTCTCTCTCTCTCTCTCTCTCTCTCTCTCTCTCTCTCTCTCTTTGTGCCAGCCCTCCATCTGGACTGCGCTGAAAAAGGCCCCCCCTTTGTGCGCTCTCTCTCTCTCTCTCTCTCTCTCTCTCTCTCTCTCTCTCTCTCTCTCTCTCTCTCTCTCTCTCTCTCTCTCTCTCTCTCTACCTGTCTCCCTATTGAGCGTAAGGACCAATGTTCGGGAAAAATGTGTCTCAGCTTAATATCGTGCCGTTTTCAATTTCCAAAATGCCGGTTCACGGCAAGGGGAAAAGGAGAAATTCCACCCCACAATAGAGAAAAAAGTGTAAAAACCTGAAAAAGTAGCCTAATTTTCTAAAATTTCCTCTTAGTGCAAATGACAAACCCTGCTTTGACGGTGCCAGACAATCCCTCTCTCTCTCTCTCTCTCTCTCTACCTATCTCCCTATTGAGCGTAAGCACTAAGCAAGCTTTCTCTCTCTCTCTCTCTCTCTCTCTCTCTCTCTCTCTCTCTCTCTCTCTCTCTCTCTACCTGTCTCCCTATTGAGTGTAAGCACTAAGCAAGCTTTCTCTCTCTCTCTCTCTCTCTCTCTCTCTCTCTCTCTCTCTCTCTCTCTCTCTCTCTCTCTCTCTCTCTCTCTCTCTCTCTCTCTCTCTCTCTCTCTCTCTCTCTCTCTCTCTCCCTCCAGTGTTCGGGAAAAATGTGTCTCAGCTTAATATCGTGCTGTTTTCAATTTCCAAAATGCCAGTTCACGGCAAGGGGAAAAGGAGAAAATTCGCCCCATAATAGAGAAAAATAGTGTAAAAACCTGAAAAAGTAGCCTAATTTTCTCAAATTTCCTCTTAATGCAAATTCAAGGAAAGGAATTTTGTATGTTTGGAAAATAATTTTTCCCGAACTCTCTCTCTCTCTCTCTCTCTCTCTCTCTCTCTCTCTCTCTCTCTCTCTCTCTCTCTCTCTCTCTCTCTCTCTCT